>NC_084570.2:8680000-8980000 GCF_033978685.3 Nerophis lumbriciformis | reverse complement strand
TCTGCAGGTTTGCTGGTGGTTTTGGAGCGCGTGACTACCGTCAGACGGCTGCTGGGAGCAACCCAGGAGGCTTTGGAGGCCGAGGCGTTCGCAACCAGGCGGGACACGTAGGAGCTCGCAACTTTGCAGGAGGTACAGGTGTCATTTTTAGACATGCGATCAGTATCGGCTGATTTCCGTGAAAAAGTATGTGATTTAGCCTTTTTGAAAGAAAATGCCCTATGCTTGCTTTGTTTTCGGCTATCTAGCCGTTTAAAGCGCAAAAAAGATAAACGTTTCTTCAGAGTTCCTTGAGAGGTAATCAAGAATGGCTGAAGAGTGCCAAGATTATATATATTTTTTAAAAGACGACATACGTACCACACGCTCCAGAGCAAGGGAGCAGAGCCGCAGAACGCACAAGTTTGCAGTGACCACTCTGTTAAAGGTTTGTTTGATATACTTTTAACGTTTTGTGTTTCCCATTTAAGTATTATCTTGATATTTTTTGTATTACTTAAAACAGATTTTTTTTCTACAAGTGTTCCGCAAAGCACCAACTCGGCAAGTCTAAAAAGAAATCAAATGTGAGAAAAACCGAAAAAGAGTTAAGATTTTACCAAAGGCAACAATCATAAATGAAGCTTGCAGCACATACACAACATAGACGTATATTTATATGTAGTTTGGTAAAGACGGGGAAACATGCTACTCGTAAACAACGTGTGCAACAACTAGGCAACAAACATGGCAGACACAAAGTTAAATCATGAAATGCAACCTTACCCGAGCAAAAATGAGGCATGATTTATCCGAGAGAGTTTTCATACCTATTTCCTTGACCCAGTCACACACAAAGAAGTTGTAGACCTCCATGCCTTTCCAAGTTTCTATCTGTTTTGTCCTGTAGAATGACGTCTGGAGCACAATACTTCGACATGTCTGGGAACACGACCAACTGATAATCCTTGAGATGACTAGAAAAATGTGATTTTCTTATAATGTATAGGAATAGATTCTATTGCATAGTTTGACTGCTTTTTGCAGAAAGATCTAGGCCCCTTGCGTACTCTGATAATGCACAGCAGCCATGTTGGTTTGGTGGCCCACCACTTTGTTTACTTCCGTTCAAAGTCATGGAGTGAATTCAATCTACATTGTGGTGTAGGGGTGTAACGGTACACAAAAATGTCGGTTCGGTACGTACCTCGGTTTAGAGGTCACGGTTCGGTTAATTTTCGGTACAGTAAGAAAACAACAAAATATAAATTTTTGGTTATTTATTTACCAAATTTGTAAACAATGGCATAACATACATCACACAGGGTCCATTGCCAGGGTTATGTGGTCAACATATATAAAATAAAAACTAAATAAGATAAGGCTCAGAATGGTTTCTTAACAAAACTTTTCTACATATAAAGTGCTTTTTTTGATTGATTGATTGATTGAGACTTTTATTAGTAGATGGCACAGTACAGTACATATTCCGTACAATTGACCCCTAAATGGTAACACCCCAATAAGTTTTTCAACTTGTTTAAGTCGGGGTCCACGTTAGTCAACATTAAACTGCCTCAAGTTGTTGCTCAGATTAAATAAAATTGGTTAGCATGTTTGACGTGTTGGCAGAAGCATGCCTTACCGCTGCTGAATAATGTCTGCAAACCTCCGTCCTCCGCACCGCGCAGCCGAAGTGTTCCCAAACAGGAGATCTTAACGAGGCAGGAGGGTCTTCCAGCTCTGGCTTTTATATGTTGTCGTACGTGTGCATTGTTTACACAACGTGCGCTACGCTACTTAATATGTCCGTGTGGAAACTCGTTCGGTACACCTCCGAACCGAACCGGCACCCCCGTACCGAAACGGTTCAATACAAATACACGTACCGTTACACCCCTACTGTGGCGATATCGTAAAGTGAGATTTTGATACTGTGACATCCCTAGTTAGCTTTTGTACCCTCTGGCCTGTTTTGAAATGTGTCTATTATAATTTATTCCAACACGTGATTGGAATCGGCAGCATCAAACACTTATCTGAACACCTCCAAAATAATATTCCTATTAGTCTGGTTTTTAGCGGATCAACATCACCTCTGTCTATCCTGCAGGTGGCTTCGGAACCTTCTACACCAGCGATGGCTATGGCGGCAACTACTCGCACTCTCAAGTTGACTGGTGGGGCAACTAGGTGGTTCTCTCTCTCTCTCTCTCCCTCTCTCTCTCTCTCTCTCTCTCTCTCTCTCTCTCTCTCTCTCTCTCTCTCTCTCTCTCTCTCTCTCTCACCTCCCCACTCAACTTTCTTCCTTTCTCAGCTCTGTCTTCTTCACTCCATCTGTCCCCTCCATCAACATTTAGAACCTATGTGCATGCTCTTAAAGTATTTATACTCATGATATAGCCCCCCCCCCACCACCACATACACCCTTCCATTTCTGGACGATGTAATCTAAATTAATTTCATGGTAAATCTCACAACAGACTACATAGCAAAAGGATTCTTCCATTTCATTTGGCTACATTCCCCCTAAGGGGGAAACTTTTCCTTGTGGCACTATTCATATTAGAGTTTTGGCGTCATCATGTTTTAGTTCTGCCTTTAACTCAAAGGCACGGAGGCTTCTTGTGGCTCCGCAGCAGCCATCTTTGTGTTACGTGCATGGCCACCTTGCGAGTAGAAACCACAGCATGGAGACATGAAACTAAGTCAGGCCTAGGAACTGGCTAAGGCCACCATCTGGAAGATAATCTACCATTTTTTTTAAACTTTTTTTTAATTTCTTTTTTTAAAAGTGCAGATGTACAGATGTCTTAGAATGATGTCTAAGACCCAATAAACTCTTGAGATGGAATTTAGTAACCAAGCAAGCATTTTTTGCCCATCACTTGAAAATGTTAGCAAACCGAATGATAGGACTTAGGGTGATATAAAAAAAAAAAAGATAATTTGTTTCTGCACTGTGCCTTCAAGATTTCATTCTGTTCTGCAACTAAAACCTATATTTAACGTCACATATCGGTTTCAACATGTTCTCTTGAGTTCTCTTTGGAAGGAAACAAGCTAGACTTGAGCTAAATCAAACCTTGGCAAAACTAAACTTAAAAGAAAAAAAAACAACAAAAAACCTAAAACTGCGCTGAAGAAACTCCTTGATCCAGTTCCCAAAAGCATAAAACCTCCTGCTGCAGGATTTGTGCTTTTAGAAACCTGTTGGGTTGTCAGTCCTGCAGCTCTGCTGTGAGCTTGGAGTCAGGTTCCTCGCATCGTTGCCAAAAAGTTGGGTTTTCGCGAACCGGGCCACTGAGGGGGAGTCGGGCTTAGCAGTGCAAATCTGACCTTGCCGCTGCTGTGTTGTTCAATTCCGTCCATCAGTGCCTGCGTTTGTCGGGAACCTGACTCCTCCTCCACACACAAACATGGAAACCCTTGTCGGCCAAACAAATCTTTCAAGGAGAAACACAACCTAAAAGACTCAAAGAGATCTATAATTCCTTGCTCACTCTATCCTGGAGAGTCACATAAAGAGTTTTCTCTTCAGAAAACAAAGTCATTCCAGTATTGCTTTGGGTGTTTTGGGTCCGTCTTGGTCGGGGATGAAGGCACACGTCGAGCCTAAGTGCTTCCCAGCAGGCCAAAAAAGATTGTTTACATTTGGAGGTTTGAGATTGGCACGGACCGTGGTTTCTTTCCAACCACACCATGACGACGTTCTAGTCCTGCTGTGGACCCTGGCCAAGTCCCCGTGCATTCCGAGCGTAAAGTCATCTAAAGATCTTAAGCGAATGATCATGTAGGTGATATGTAAATAGTAGAGCTCTATTTAAGATACAAAGATAAGAAGAAGAGGAGGTGAAACATGCTAAATCACTTTCGGACCAGACATTTGATTCCTAACGTTCTCAAAAAATTGCCCGCTGGCTTTGATTGGAAGAGCCAGGCTGTGGACCAAGACAATAGGGCATATGCAAGTGTTGTTGTTTTTTTTTGGTCAAGCAATTCTTTTAGAAATGCAAAGCAAGTATCGCGATTCTCGAGCAGGTTTTAGTTTCGCTCCCTCGTCCCCTGTGTATTTAAAAAAAAAAAAAAAAAGTGCATTTCACTAGGAGAATGAGTTGAGTAGTTTGTTGGAAGATTTGTGAACATTTAAAAACGAGTACAAAGCGGCGGTTGTTTAAAGGTAGGAGCTGTATGAGCTGGTCATGTAACTGCAAACAAAATGATGGACACTCTCCATCTGTGTGGTGTTAGTTTTTTTTTCACAGGAAACTCTTTCTTTTTGTCCTCGCGGTTTGATGCAGATGAAACGAACAATGGTGACCGGAACTGTGTTGGGTTTGGATAATGCTGAACGCTCGACACGAAGTAGATGATGCAAATGACAATCTGTTTGTCGAGGACTTCAATCTTTGTTTGATCGATTGCACTTTTCCCACATTTTTGGGTACACCTTCACATTTTAAGGCCGACGCACCCGTCAGTTTCCGTACCCCGAAACCCCGCCTTCCCTCATACAGAGCTCGTTCCAACAGAGACCCTTTTTGTGGCTTGCTTGCACTTTGCCATCACAAACTCCTCGGTGCCTTGCGATGACTCCGTAGAGACTGAAGTGTGTGTGTGTGTGTGTGTGTGTGTGTGTGTGTTGTAAAGGCTGCGTTTTTCATTTCACACAGTTGTTCCTTTTTGGATTGCTTCAGCTGCTGGTTTGATGTCTCAGAACCTGCAACTTCCACACTGTTCCTTCCTTGCAGGTCAGCCTGCTATTGTTAGCATTTCGCTCCGAGCACTTACGGACGTGCCAATTGCACAGTCGCTGGCTCTGTTGTTGTTTTATCCCCCCCCGTGTCTGTAATCGCCATTTGGTGGTAAGAGTGTGGTCCATTGCAATTCATGATATGCCTCAGTTTGTTCTCAACCTTTTGATGCCTTAAATTCAAGAGGGATCTAATACAAGTGGTAGTGGTTGCACTTTATACAGTGGAACCATGACGTTGGTTGTGTCTGGCACCACCGAGGCAGAGAACCCAACGCTTCTGTGGTAACGAGGAACGATTTAATGGTGCTAAGCTCCCTTTGCTGCGGCCCGCAGGCCTTCTGTTTGTAGAGACTGAGAATCCTACTTAGTTTTACCGGAAAGAAGAAAAAGAAAAAACTTCCAACAAATCCTGTAGCACAGTTCCTTCAACGCCTCTGAAGAGGTGCGTATGAGTGAATGTTTTAGTCGTGAAAGGACGACTCTTTCATAGTGAAGTGTGTGTGTGAAAGGATGCGAGTCGCCCACCGGTTTGAGTTGTAGTTAATTAACAATGGCAAGATCCAGCTGTTTGCACCCAGAGTTCTCGAGTCTACTATCGCGCTGCTAGTTTGTGTAATTTATCAGACATTTTTGAGAAATATTTATTTTTATAAGCCTAGTTCAAATGTTTAAAGAAAAAAAAGAAAAAAAAATTACAAGTGACTTGACCAAAAGACAGTGAACAAAAACACTGGCACATGAATGTTGAATGTCATCGGTGTGAGTGGAAATTTCTATTTTTCTGGGGTAGTGTGAGCTTTTTAATAACCGTGTAAGAGGGTTTCTCTGACTATGTCATATCACAAACTGTTACAGACTCGGCATCAGCTGATGTGACATATGGAGAGAGGCCGATTACCTTGAAAGTCTCATTGGACTCTTATCAGATCCACAGACCTGTTTGTAAACAGGTTCAGATACCAATCATATGATATAATAATATAATAATACACTGTTAGCAGCCATTTGCAATTGGCCAAAACAATAATAATTTGAGATAATTCCACCAAATATGCCAAGGTTTGGATTAAATTGTAAGAATCAAAAACCATTTTGTAAAAAAACAAACAAACATGCAGTAAGAAAAGAAAAAAAAAAAGTGTCCAGATTCGCTCCAAGTCAGTTTTTTTGTTGTTGTTCATTTGTTTTGACACTTTTCCTTCCTATTACTACCCTTTGTGTGATTGTCTATTAGCAAGTGGGGATGTTCAAAGTCTATAACACAGAGTTACCTGTGGTTCTATTGCTATGTTGTTGTGATCTGCATATTTTCAGGCACAGCGCTCACAGCTGAGCGTCCGGCCAGTCAGAAGAAAAAAAAATTAAAAATTGGCAAACGACAGTCAAATTGTCTCGTTTGCCGGTTTTTTTTACCGTTGTAGCTCTTCTGTCGCTGCGGCCCAGAATGCAATGCGGCCACAGCGCAACACATCAGTGATATGTCGGGGAGAAGTCTCCCTTTGCAGCCTTTTGTACTCCAAATGTTTGCAAACATGCTGGCTCTTTAAGTTGTTTGTAAGAGGCAATTTGGAGAGAAACACAAATAGCTACAACAAGCAGACAGAGGTGAAGTGGCGACAACAAATACTTTTTGGTGTTATCTCGCCCTTTTTTTCTTTTCTTTTTTTTAAATTTGTGGCGTTTGCGAAACTATGTCGCATGAAGCCTGTTGTCGCCTTCAGTGACTGGCCAGACAGTTCAGCGTGGACACACAGCGCCACCAGCCTGCTAGTTAGTATTTGCTTTATGTATTAGTTTAGCAGTTGTGCACGAAGAGGAGCACTACACTGAGGAGAAAAAAACAAAAACAATATTGTGCATCCGTTGTGATTTTACCACAATTAAAGGTTTGGATTTGCAAAACTATCCCGCATCCTTTTTAATTTCAACAGAAACACTCAGACATTGAAGGGCTTTACTTCATTTGCAGTGAAATACATTAAAATCTGTTAAGTTTGGAACCTGAGCTGGAGTTAAAGTGCAGTCATGTTTACATCGCTTTGGTCAGGTGATTGTACAGTACTGTGTAAACTGTGCCTACTGTACATTAAGTGCTTTCCCAGCTGGCACGTCTCCCCTCATTCTTCACCTCAATATATAAAAATAGTAGTCTATAAAATGACTATAAGTACACCTCTGTATAACAGTGTATCCTTTTTAACATTAAAGAAAACACACCAGTCTTTTCCCATAGTCACAGTGAAGCAAAGTACGTAAAAAAAAAAATGTTCCCCGAGGTTACACACGCTCCCGCCCTTTGAGAAAGACTGCTGGAAGGGAAAGATGAGTCCTCTAATTGTAAGGCTTGTCCTCTGCTGCGTTTGGCCAGAAGTCCTGGTGGCCCTGGTACCATATGACTAAAATAACACACACCAGACAGGCAAATATTAGTGACCTGGTTGTGTAGGTCTTTGTGTGCTCAACATATATGTGTGTGTGTGTGTTGTACCAGTTTGTCTGATGCCATCAGACCACGACACGTTTTCTCGCCAACCTAACCGCTGCAGCTTCTCACAACTGATGGGGTAGCGGATGTCCACACTGGGTCTGCAGAGCATTGGATAGTAATATGATGCTTTAGTGCCGAAAATCCTATTTTTTTGCTGTTAATTAAAAGGTACAATTATTTTTAAAGAACTGCAAAACTACGAACAAGCCAATAATGTTCACCTACTTAGTGAATATGGAATTCTGACAATTGTATGACGCACCAAATAAATTGCTGACTTTGCCGAACTGCTGCTGATCTAAATCGATCAATGGACAAGTCTGAAATATTGAAGTCCGTCCATAATCAAGGGATGCAAAGGCCAAACCGGCGAAACTTACAAATATGACAGTTACCAATTTCGGTTTTATTGAGAACAATAACAAAAGGCCAAAATGTGACTTCATGTGCTTTAACGCTGTTGCACTTCTCCGACAGTCATTTTAGAATGAGGCAGTATTAAGTATTAATTACAGCAGGCATGTGCACACATACAGTGCATCCGGGAAGTATTCACGTCACTTTACTTGTTCTACATTTTATGTTACAGCCTTTTTCCAAAATTGAATATGTTCATTCTTGTCCTCAAAATTCTATAGACAATACCTCATAATGAACATGTGAATAGTTCATTAAAGATAAGAAACTAAAAAAATCCCATATACATAAGTTTTAACAGCTTTTGCTCAATACGTTGTTGATGCACCTTTGGCCGCAATTACAGCCTCAAGTCTTTCTAAATAGGATGCCACAAGTTTTGCACACCTATTTTTGGGCAGTTCCGCCCATTCCTGTTTGCAGTATCTCTCAAGCTCCATCAGGTTGGATTGGAAGTAGTGTTTATCATCTAGGATGTTTCTGTACATTGCTGCATTCATCTTTCCCTCTATCCTGACTAGTCTCCCAGTTCCTGCCGCTGAAGAACATCCCCACAGCATGATGCTGCCGCCACCATGCTTCACTGTAGGGATGGTATTGGCCTGGTGATGAGCGGTGCCTGGTATCCTCCAAACATGATGCCTGGCATTCACAACAAAGAGTTCAATCTTTGTCTCATCAGACCAGTGAATTTTGTTTCTCATGGTTTGACAGTCTTTTAGGTGCATTTTGGCAAACTTCTTACTAAAAAATGGCTTCCATCTATACCATACAGGCCTGATTGGTGGATTGCTGCAGACATGGTTGTCCTTCTGGAAGGTTCTCTTCTCTCCGCAGAGGAATGCTGTAGCTTTGACAGAGTGACCATCGGGTTCTTGGTCACCTCCCTGACTAGACTTAAGATGAATGCCACAATGTGCAGAGTCATCCTGGATGAAAACCAACACTTCCCATCCAATTTGATGGAACTTGAGAGGTGCTGCAAAGTGGAATGAGTGAAACTGCCCAAAGATAGGTATGCCAAGCTTGTGGAATCTTATTCAAAAAGACTTGAGGCTGTAATTGCTGCCAAAGGTGCATCAACAAAGTATTGAGCAAAGGAGCTGGAAATACTTCTTTACATGTGATTTTTAATTATTACATTTGCAATATAAAAAGAGAACCCTTTTTTACATTGTCATTACAACACTGCAAAAAGTCAGTGTTCAAAAACAAGTGAAAAAAATACAAAAATGAGGGGTATTTTATTTGAACTAAGCAACATTATCTGCCAATAGAACAAGAAAATTTGGCTTGTCAAGACTTTCCAAAACAAGTAAAATCAGCTAACTTCAATGAACCCAAAAATACCTTAAAATAAGTATATTCTCACTAATAACAAGTGCACTTTTCTTGGTAGAAAGAAAAGAGACCTTTTTGCTCAATATGTTGAAAAATATTCTTAAATGAAGTAAATGCTAGTGCCATTATCTTGACATAATGATATGCGCTCGGCATTACATTTCTTGGAACCAGCAAACTTATACTAAAAACTAATTTATTGTTCTTAATGGAAAAGGCAACAAGGGCTTGTTACTCTCGGGGTCTCCTAGCGGCTCAGGCAAATCATATTGTCTTAAAAAAACATTTTTCCATAGACATCATCGCGCCAAGTGCGTGCTCTTTCAGTCAATTAGTGCGCATACATACAGCCCGGCCCCCGGCCAAAAGTTGTTTAATTGTAATTTTGAAGAATTCATCTGAATGTGCATGAACTATTTCTGTTCAAAATTGTTAGAAATGTTAAATGTTTAAATATGAACTGTCAGTTTACTGTACTGTGCCAACTGTACTACTATATGAGTACGTATTTTCTATTGTTTCATTGAAAATAAGACAGCAAAGTCCATTTGGCTGCCATCTGTTTTAATTATGAGACAAAATTGTGTCGAAGTCATGATTTTTTTTTCATGCTTGAATAAGAAATTATTAATTTAAAAAAGTAGTTTTATACTTGTGAGTGTTGATGACACAGCTTTGCAACAGTTGATATTCTAGTTTCGAACATGTTATACTCAATATAGGTCATCAAATCTCACCAACAAGCTGTAATATCTTACTGAGATCATTTAGGACCAAAACATTTAAAACAAGTAAATCACTCTAATATAAAATTTGCTTAGTGAGAAGTAGAGATGTCCGATAATATCGGCCGATAAATGCGTTAAAATGTAATATCTAAAATTATCGGTATCGTTGTTTTTTTTATTATCGGTATTGTTTTTAAAAAAAATATTTTTTTTTTATATTAAATCAACATAAAAAATACAAGATACACTTACAATTAGTGCACCAACCCAAAAAACCTTCCTTCCCCATTTACACTCATTCACACAAAAGGGTTATTAAAATTCTGGTTCCTACATTATATATCAATACAGTCTGCAAGGGATACAGTCCGTAAGCACACATGATTGTGCGTGCTGCTGGTCCACTAATAGTACTAACCTTTAACAGTTAATTGTACTAATTTTCATTAATTACTAGTTTCAATGTAACTGTTATATATTGTTTTACTTTTTTTTTTTTATTCAAGAAAATGTTTTTAATTTATTTATCTTATTTTATTTGATTAATTATTTTTTGAAAGTACCTTATCTTCACCATACCTGGTTGTCCAAATTAGGCATACCGGTAATAATGTGTTAATTCCACGACTGTATATATCGGTTGATATCGGTATCGGTAATTAAAGAGTTGGAAAATATCGGATATCGGCAAAAAGCCATTATCGGACATACCTAGTGAGAAGAATTATCTTATCAGACAGAAAATAAGCAAATATTACCCTTATTTGAGATATTTAATCTTACTTAGATTTCATTTTTGCTGTGAAGATATTGTGTAGAAAATTTTGAGAACAAAAATGAATGTATTCCCTTTTGGAATAGGACTAACATGACATTTTTTTTCCCAGCATGACAATCTGATGATAAAATTGCATTTGTTTCCTGGTAATGAGGTCTTTTTTGTTTAAGTTAATTTAAATGATTAAAGTGAGTTGTAACCTGTAATTAATTAATCCAAATTAAAATGCAATCAATCGACAGCAGTACTTTTTTTTTCTTTTTTTTTTCTTTTTTTTTTTAGGTGTTCCGAAAGACGTGTAAATGCGAATAAATGGATGAGTAAATCCACCCTCACCTGTCCGGCACATACTCAAGCCAGTCGTTCACCTCCACATCTGGCACGTTCCTCACCTTTAAAAACACACACACTGCTGTTTTATTCATCTGCCATGTGGCGTTAATGCCATTAACTCACCATCTTAATAAGCTCCTTGGCCAGTTGCACTATGCCAATCTCCGTACTTCCCCCTACGTTGTAGACTTCTCCCTCCACGCCTTTCTCCATAAGCAGCAGGAAGGCGTTAACCACATCGTCGACGTACAGGAAATGGCGGGACTTCGGGATGGTTCCCTCAATGGTGCTGCGGCACAAAAGAAACATCAAGCTATAAGACAAAGGCACTGTTCAGCATAACCTTTCAAAATAAAATACCTACCATTTCTTGTCGTTCACCAAAAGGGTGACAAACCTGGGAATGACCTGTAAAACAGGAGAAAATGCAAGACTGTCATGTACAGTGCATCCAGAAAGTGTTAACAGCACTTCACGTTTTCCACATTTTATTTTACAGCCTTATTACAAAGTGGAATACATTCGTTTTTGTTATCAAAATTATGCGGAGACATCCTGGATGAAAACCAACGCTTCTCATCCAACCTGATGAGAGTTTGAGAGGTGCTGCAAAGAGGAAAGGGCGAAAATGTCCAAAGAATCGGTGTGCCAAGCTTGTGGCATTGTATTTAGAAACAACTTGAGGCTGTAATTGCTGCCAAAGGTGCATCACAAAGTATAGAAAACATGTTGTGAAAAATAGCGTACAGTACATGGGATTTTATTTTTAATACATTTGCAAAATTAAAAGTAAACATTTTCACATTGTCATTATGGGGTATTGTGTATAGAATTGTGAGGACAAAAATGAATGTATTCCATTTTGGAACAAAGCTGTAACAGCAAAATGAGGAAAAAGTGAAGCACTGTGAATACTTTCCCGATGCACTGTAAATCAGTGTTAATCCAATTGTTGGGCCGCGAACTCCCACTAGAGGGCCGCCCAAAAATATCTGTTTGGCAGTACTTAGTTGTAATGCACTTTTCCACCACTTGTGGCAGTAATGACCATCTCAAACAGAAGAAGTCTGGGGTTAAAGTCATAGGCTACGTTCACACTGCAGGCAAGGACGTCAAACAGATTAGATTTTTTTCCCTGTCAAAACCGATCTTTTTACGTAGTCGTTTACATTGCAAAAAAAAATGCAATGTCTACTGTGAACGCAATCTGACACGGATGCAGACATGACGTCACACGTGCCGCAGTGTTTACGGAAGTAAACATGGCTTCAACTCCAGTTTGATCTCAGTCTTGGCACATTTGTGGCAATTTCAAGCGACATTTTCTGAATTGAATTATTGCGTCAAGAACATTAAGAAGAAAGTGTGCAAGTAAATACATATATATATATATATATATCTCTCTCCTGGGTTGGGTATTAAAAATTTGGAATTGCGCTGTTCACATTGACATGAAAAACTGATACAAATCGCATACAGGCAAAAAATGTAGAACTGACCTACCGTGTTAACAAGGCCATTGAGAAGTTTATTAAGTGCAAAAAATATGACTAAAGTGGTGAAGTTGTATTTTCATTTGCACTTAACACATTAATTATAAATACATTTATCATAATATATGTACTATCATTAGTTTGAGTTTATTTTAGCACTTTAATTGTATGTAAACATATTTTTCACAAGTTTTAATGAGTCCCTTCTTTTGCAGTATGTTTGATTATTTATTTTTGTAATCAGCCGGACACAAGCCTAGATAATAATCTTTGCGATTAACACATGCTTTCATGAAATTTGACAAGGTATATCCTGTAAAACTGTGTAAGTTGGACATAACTACTGAATATGATTAAAATCAAAAGTAAGATTACTAATTCAGTGTTAATAATTGAGTGGAAAAGTTGGGCCCAGAGGTCCAAAAGGTTACAAATCCCTGATGTAATGCCTGTTTTTTGTTTTTTAGGAAAATGTCAAATGTTTACCTTCTCAATGTATTGCCGTGGTCCATAGATGTTGTTGCTCCTGGTGATGATGACAGGAAACTGAAGAAAGCAAAGAAACTGCATTAAGAAGAGGCTTTTATACTTTGACCTGAAGGCTTCTACCTCCTGTAAGTACCTTATATTTGTCCCAGTAGGATCTGACCAGGTAATCTGCAGCTGCCTTTGTGGCAGAATAAGGGTTGGAAGGACTCAATGGGCTGCTCTCATCAAACACCTGCAGGACACAAACAGTCCACACTCACTTCATAACCCAACTTGGACAAAAAAAAAGAAAGAAAAAAAAAGCCTTAAACGTAACCAACCTCATCCTGACTTGATCCGTATACTTCATCGGTGCTGGCGTGGATGAAGCGCTGAAGCGTATGGCGGGCCTCATGGGCGGCGGCCAGCAAGACCCTGGTTCCGACGGTGTTCACTTGGTGGAAGGAGGACGGGCTTTGGAAGGATGTGTCTGGGGAGGGGGGGGGGGGAAACGCGAGACAGTTGCACAGAATTGTTGCGGCTACTAAAGCATGTAGAGTCAAAGCTCCCTGACGCTCACCGACGTGCGTTTTGGCGGCCAAGTTAAAGACGACATCGATGTTTTCCGTGTTGAAGATGTGCTTCATCTGCTGGGAGTTACACAGATCCCCCTGTCACACAAACACATGAATCATTTTGTTATGCATTACACTTTTAAGTGGTAAATGTAACCATTGAGATTTTAATATTGAACAAAATAACATTTATTTACACATGAACACACACTAAAGCAGTGTTTTTCAACCACTAGTGTGCTGTGGGAAATTATGCAACTTCACCTAATTGGTCCCAAAAATATTATTTGCAAATCAACAATTATAATCTGCAAATAATGTGCCGTTGTCGATTGTCTGTGCTGTATAGAGCTCGGCAGGGTAACCATGTAAAACTCCATGTCAGTAGGTGGCAGCATTGCTTTGTAGAAGTCGGAACGCGTCAAGGATGGTTTGTCGTGATCCCAATATGCAGAGCACAGCGGGAGACGGCGTGCAGGTAAAAAGGCATCTAAACGCTTAAACCAAAAATGAACAAAACGGAAAGGAAAAGGCACTGAAGCATAGGGATGGCTATGCAAAACGAAAGTAAAACTGAACTGGCTACAAAGTAAACAAAAACAGAATGCTGGACGACAGCAAAGACTTACAGTGTGTGTCCGTACATGACATGACAATCAACAATGTCCCCACAAAGAAGGAAAGCGTCCGCACAACTGAAATAGTCTTGTTTGCCAATAGAAAGCAGGTTTGCCAATAGAAAGCTGCTACGGGAAAATGCCAACAAAACAGGAAGGGCCACCAAAATAACAGCACAAGACAGGAACTAAAACAATACACACAGGAAAACAACAAACTCAAAATAAAGCACGGCAACCTGCTGGGGTTTAATTTTTTAACGTTTTCAGCTGGTTGTGAGACTGTTTTTTTTGTATGAAAAAAATGTGCCTTGGCTCAAAAAAGGCTGAAAAACACTACACTAAAGTACGAAAAATGTGTACCGTTGACTACCAGTATCAATTTGCATGTAAAAAGTACCCATCCCGTCTGATACATTTGGGTACACATGGATAATTTATCAACACAGTAGGACAAAACGGTGCTCCCAAATACTCATCAGTGAAGCATGTTTAATATAAACAGTGGGATGTCTAACAATTAGGAAGGTTTGTGTCACGTTTGTCTTCCTACAGAAACCGTATTAAAACAAAAAAATTGTTTTTTTCATTTTTATACATTTTTGAAAAAGCTCCTGGGAACCAATAGGGTGGTGCTAAAGAGCCACATGTGGCTCTCGAGCCTGGGTTGCCAACCCCCGACCTATACCAAAGGCCAAATCTGGAAATACTTCCAGACTGCGGACATTGTAGTTATGAGTAGATAGCACTACTGTATGTTTTAAACACAAGGAAAGAAAACCGATCTCATTTCATGGATGCCAGCTTGTGTGGCTGTGTTAGGGTTGCCAACTCACTGAAGAAGAAAAAAAACGGGACACCTTGCAGGGCTCTGTCGACCTAATTTCCTTGGGCCTTTTTTTTATTTTGTGTGAAAGGAGTTTTTATACTATCCACAAAGGCTGAATGCAGGCAACTGGACTTTGTTGAAGAGGTTTAGAATTGCTTCCAACCTTTGTGATTTAAATGACCTGATGACTGACAATCTACACACACATCATTATAATATTTGACTGCAAGCACAATTCAAATAAATGCACAGGTTTCAGATTAATACGAATACACGGGAAACTAATTGCTCAATGATTAACCCATTAAAATACTTCTTTAACGCCATATGTATCATAAGTGATACATATGTTTTTGAGCCCTCTACATCATTCGTGTAACTTTCGTTCCTAAAAAGCCAGACATATCAGATCAGATGCATGCGTTAAAACATATAATCTACATGAGGGCAGTAATTTATTTATTAGATGGCTGTCCAGTGATCCTGCAAGATTGCCAAAAAGAAGAATTGAGAAACGCCTGATTTATAGGGATGTAACGGTATTATAAATACCGCGATATTTCAGTATCAGACTCATCACAACAATGCCGTGATGTGACGGAATAAAATTAAAACTCTGTCAGTATAGTTTTTGTCTGGCACTTTTAAAATGGCCGGTCTGAAAGTAAACTAAGTCCTCCAAAATACGAGTGTGCTAGATCTGTGTGTGGGAGGTCGTAAAGAGGAGAGAAAGGATAGTTTTTTTCTGACATTTCCTTAAGTTGTCATTAAAATCTCTCCATAACTTGTTGAGCTATGTTGTTCACGGACAGACAAACACACCCTGGCGAAAACGCAACCTCTTTGTACTGCAAGGCAAAGCCGCCGCCGCCGCCTACGTCTGGAGTGTTTCCAGGACAACACATAAGACGATCAGAAAATAAGAATGTATTAACCCACATTTTTTTCCAACAACATCGAATAAACTCCATGTTTAAAGTAGGAAATGCACCAGGCGGCAGTACACATTAAAAATAAAAGTTTTGGTGACTGCACTGCGAGCAACACAAGTAACATGAAAAGCTGTATGATAAATCATCACCCGGAAAATATATTTGATGCCAGCGAGGCCAAGCATTCATTTGTGAGATATTTACATTATTAAACGATAAACTTTCAGTTAACTTTTTGTTACACTGGAAGTTTATATTGTCACTTTAAAGACACTTAACTGAAAGTATATTTGGGTAAAAAAAAATGTTTTTTTACATACATATATATAATTTATATATGTATAAGTCTGTAGTAATAAATATGATTCGAATAGTTGAGCATTCTTTTTTTTTTATCATATACCAAAATAATATATTGAGGGCTTAATACCATTATATCGTACCAAACAATTTTGATACCATTACATCCCGACTGATTTATAAGGTGAACTTTGTGTGTTTTAAATTTGAAACAGCAGGTATATAGGCAATGTAATTCTAAATTAGTCAAATGGCATTTTATGCATCACGCTAGCTACCCCAAGAGGGACAAGCTGTAGAAAGTGGACAAAGGATAAACACCATCAAGCAACAGTATTTAGATTTTTCAAATAAACAAATATAATTTTTGCAGTACACAATAAGGTTTATTTAGGGGTACATTATAAATATTTCATTTGCTGTATTATTTTGTGGCGATCACTTGGTGTGTGTTGCAATAATAAATTAGAGCTTTCTGATTTTTATAGGAGAGAAAAATAGATCACATTAAAAAAATACATACATAATGTTGACTTTTTGTAAAAAAAAATTTAGATGACAAATAATTACAACCTTAAAGTTGCTGTGAAAGTGATTAAAAATGTGATCTGGAGCAGCTGGAGGAAGATGATGACAATTGTCCTTTTTATGTTTTTGAACTAACATGATAGATAGTTCTGTTTTGTTACAAAAAAATATATTTTGTGACCGGCTGTATAAAATATGATACCAATCGAAAATTATTTATGGAATTTTTTTTTTTTTTTTGTACAAACAAAATATATTTTTTCAGAAGTGCTGAAAAAAGCAAAACGTTTCAAATCAATGGAATTTTCTGTCAATTATTTAGTGGTTCAGGATTTAAAGGGTTTTGCCTAGAAATATTTAGACTTGACAGAATAAGAAAAATGTTTTTTAACAGAAGTATGTCCTGCTCAACCTAAACCAGACCAAATTCAGTGCTCAGCTTTATAATAGAGCACGATGATAAAAAACACTTTAACAAGTGTTTTATTTATATGACTGGTAACATTTCGAATGTGTGTTTTTTATGAAGATCACCACTCAAACAGCGTGGTTATTTTCTATATATTGTGTTAACTTGTCATGAGATAGAAGCATAATGTCAGAAGTGAATACTGCCAGAAATACTAAGAGTTGAAGCAAATACTATTTGAACCTTTGATGTGTCACTGCATAACCTGTCGTGTCATTATCATAAAGACGTATTAACACTTTATCCAGGTGCCCTTGAGGACACGCTTTGACCTTGGGTGGCGCTGTGTAGGAATGTGAGGTGTTGGTAGTATTATGCTCTGTGCCTGTTTTGCTGCCAATAGAACTGGGGCTTTACAGAGAGTAAATGGGACAATGAAAAAAGAGGATTACCTCCAAATTCTTCAGGACAACCTAAAATCATCAGCCCGGAGGTTGGGTCTTGGGCGCAGTTGGGTGTTCCGACAGGACACTGACCCCAAACACACGTCAAAAGTGGTAAAGGAATGGCTAAATCAGGCTAGAATTAAGTTTTTTTTTTTAGAATGGCCTTCCCAAAGTCCTGACTTTGTGGATAATGCTGAAGAAATAAGTCTATGTCAGAGAACCAACAAATTTAGCTGAACTGCACCAATTTTGTCAAGAGGAGTGGTCAAAAATTCAACCAGAAGCTTGCCAAAAGCTTGTGGATGGCTACCAAAAGCGCCTTATTACAGTGAAACTTGCCAAGGGACATGTAACCAAATATTAACATTGCTGTATGTATACTTTTGACCCAGCAGATTTGGTCACATTTTCAGTAGACCCATAATAAATTCATAGAAAAACCAAACTTCATGAATGTTTTTTGTGACCAACAAGTATGTGCTCCAATCACTCCATCACAAAAAAATAAGAGTTGTAGAAATTACTGGAAACTCAAGACCGCCATGACATTATGTTCTTTACAAGTGTATGTCAACTTTTCACCACGACTGTACATGTTAGCACGGTGACACATTAATTTCACAAACGCATCACAGCCTTTCCTTCTTCCTTTCTACAACTACTACAATTAATGACAGACATGAGAGACAACGAACACAAAAAAACACTTACTGCACAATGTCTGCGCTCATTGGGATGGCGACTGATGGGATGTTCATATCACCCGTTTAAATAAAAAACAAAGTGTTAAAAAAAAAATGCTCACAACTTTCACAAGCTCACAGGCAATGCTGCAGCTCACCGGTTCAATATGTCAATACAGCAGCCTAAGCTAGTTACCGTTCTGTGATCAATGCGCCACTAAAAGTACACTCAAAGTTCAATATAACGCGGTCTAATATAATGCAACGTTCTATATAACGCGATGGTGCCATTGACGCAAAAATGTTCACCAATTTTTTTCCCCACCAGTCAATCGCATTGTTTTTCACCAATATCGCATATTAACAAACTTACTGCCGTGACTGGTCCCTCCCAGTTAATTTGGTTATTAGTTACTATCGTGTTGTGCCCAATGATTCACAGACACATTTTTTAAGTTGCCAGCACTCCTAGTTCTCCTTTGTGTATGTTCTTGTTGCAAGGAGTGTCTTAGCTCAGTGTTTTTCAACATTTTTTGAGCCAAGGCACATTTTTTGCGTTGAAAAAAAATCCTGGGGCACACCACCAGCAGAAATCATAAAAAAAAACCCAACTCAGTTTACAGTAAAAAGTCGTTGTCGCAATTGTTGGAAATGACTTTAAACCATAACCAAGCATGCATCAATATAGCTCTTGTCTCAAAGTAGGTGTACTGTCATGACCTGTCACATCTGACTTACATATTTGGAGTTTTTTGCTGTTTTCCTGTGTGTAGTGTTTTAGTTCTTGTCTTACGCTCCTATTTTGGTGTCTTTTTCTCTTTTTTTTTTTCTTGTAGCAGTTTCATGTCTTCCTTTGAGCGATATTTCCTGCATCTACTTTGTTTTAGCAATCAAGAATATTTCAGTTGTTTTTTTTATCCTTCTTTGTGTGGACATTGTTGATTGTCATGTCATGTTCGGATGTACATTGTGGACGCCGTCTTTGCTCCACGGTAAGTCTTTGCTGTCGTCCAGCATTCTGTTTTTGTTGACTTTGTAGCCGGTTCAGTTTTAGTTTTGTTCTGCATAGCCTTCCCTAAGCTTCAATGCCTTTTCTTAGGGGCACTCACCTTTTGTTTATTTTTGGTTTAAGCATTAGACACCTTTTTACCTCCACGCTGCCTCCCGCTGTTTCCGACATCTACAAAGCAATTAGCTACCGGCTGTCACCTACTGATATGGAAGAGTATTACACAGTTACTCTGCCGAGCTCTAGACAGCACCGACACTCAACAACACATCATTTGCAAACCATAATTACTGGTTTGCAAAAAATATTTTTAATAGGAGAAATTACATAATCTCCCACGGCACACCAGACTGTATCTCACGGCACATTTTTGGAGCTAAAAGTGGGCTGAAACTCGTTAGAAAGAAAGCCTAAAATCACTAGACCCGTAGACATTATTTTTGGGTGAAGAATTATTTAAGTAATATTATCATTATGAAAAACTACTTTTCTCACCCATATGTACCCTCTGTTGTGTATTTGCGGAGACATTTATAAAACAATCTTGCCTTCCTTCATACTTCCTCCAAACGAGCCATTTGGAATTTGCCCACATGGTAACGTTTTTCCCCAATCGGTGACGTCAGCGGATTTTCCATATATGGTATAAATGTACCCAAAGTGCATTGCGCGAGTCCGCCATTGTAGTCTGTGCTATTGTCAATTAGCACATTGTTATTTGCAGATTGGCTCGTACATGCACATTGTGGAGAATGCATATATCTTTAAGTGTTCTTTCTTTATCCATAGTCATGTTTAAATCAGCTAATATTTTCCCATGTGTACACTTTGTGTTTATTCCTTATGTTCGTTAGTAAACTGTGTTTTACCTTGAAGGCCTGGAATGTCTACTGGGAGTGTAATGTACCGCATTTTTCGGAGTATAAGTCGCACCTGCCGAAAACGCATAATAAAGAAGAAAAGAAAACATATATAAGTCGCACTGGAGTATAAGTCGCATTTTTGGGGGAAATTTATTTGATAAAAACCCAACACCAAGAATAGACATTTGAAAGGCAATTTAAAATAAATAAAGAATAGTGAACAACAGGCTGAATAAGTGTACGTTATATGAGGCATAAATAACCAACTGAGAACGTGCCTGGTATGTTAACGTAACATATTATGGTAAGAGTCATTCAAATAACTATAACATATAGAACATGCTATACGTTTACCAAACAATCTGTCACTCCTAATCGCTAAATCCCATGAAATCTTATACGTCTAGTCTCTCCTGTTAATGAGCTAAATAATATTATTTGATATTTTACGGTAATGTGTTAATAATTTCACACATAAGTCGCTCCCGAGTATAAGTCGCACCCCCGGCCAAACTATGAAAAAAACTGCAACTTATAGTCCGAAAAATACGGTACTCCTTTTTGTGGAGAAAGCCTTATCTGTTTAGAACAAAAACTGTATTTCTTTCTGGGCGGGAGTAGCTGTTCTTGCACTAAATAAGCTGACTATTTTCGTTTGAGTTTGGACCGCTTCTTGATGCTGCTATTATCGCATTGTAAGGGCTGGTCTCCTAAAGCTTTAGTAAAACTTGGCCAGGTACCGTATTTTTCGGAGTATAAGTCGCTCCGGAGTATAAGTCGCACCGGCCGAAAATGCATAATAAAGAAGGAAAAAAACATATATAAGTCACACTGGAGTATAAGTCGCATTTTTTGAGGAAATTTATTTGATAAAACCCAACACCAAGAATAGACATTTGAAAGGCAATTTAAAATAAATAAAGAATAGTGAACAACAGGCTGAATAAGTGTACGTTATGAGGCATAAATAACCAAGTGAGAACGTGCCTGGTATGTTAATGTAACTTATTATGGTAAGTGTCATTCAAATAACTATAACATATAGAACATGCTATACGTTTACCAAACAATTTGTCACTCCTAATCGCTAAATCCCATGAAATCGTATACGTCTAGTCTCTTACGTGAATGAGCTAAATAATATTACCGTATTTTCCGCACTATAAGCTGCGCCTAAAAACCACAAATTTTCTCAAAAGCTGACAGTGCGGCTTATAACCCGGTGCGCCTTATATATGGATTAATATTCATTTTCATAAAGTTTAGGTCTCGCAACTACGGTAAACAGCCGCCATCTTTTTTCCCCGTAGAAGAGGAAGCGCTTCTTCTTCTATGGTAAGCAACCGCCAAGGTAAGCACCCGCCCCCATAGAAGAGGAAGCGCTTCTTCTTCTACTGTAAGCAACCACCCGCCCCCGTAGAAGAAGAAGCCCCCGGATATTGCGTTTCATTTCATTTGTGTGTTTACATCTGTAAAGACCACAAAATGGCTCCTATTAAGAGACACGCGTACAACGCAGAATTCAAACTCAAGGCAATAAGTCACGCAGTAGAACACGGAAATAGAGCAGCAGCGAGAGAATTGAACATAAATGAATCAATGGTGCGTAGGTAGAGGAAGCAACAAGATGACCTGCGCCACTAAGACAGGGAGACAGCGCCGGACGGCATACGCCAACATCTGCCAGTGGATTGTAAATGCCTGGCGGATATATCGGTCTCAACTGTGGTCCGAGCTTTCCAGAAGGCAGGATTCACGGAACTGCTGGACAACAACAGCGACATTGACTCTGATGACTTCGACGAGACGGAGCCGGCCATTTTGGATGCCGTATTCGCCCAACTTTTTAATTCAGACACTGAAGAAGAATTCAAGGGATTTATGGATGAGGAATAATTTCAGAAAGTGAGCTTTAAATCTTTATTTTGTGTGTTGTGTGACATTAACGTTCGAGCAACGTTGAGTTATTGATGTTACTATTGCTCTGCACTAATTTGAGTGTTACTATTTTTGTGATTGCACATTTGCACATTACATTTTGGGGGTGAACAGAGTTGTTAGAACGCTGGTTTGTAATATATTATTAAAGTTTGACTGACCTATCTGACTGTTTTTTTGACATTCCCTTTAGCGCAGCGTAGGCGCGGCTTATAACCCGGGGCGGCTTATAGGTGAACAAAGTTTTGAAATATGCCATTCATTGAAGGTGCGGCTAATAACCCGGGGCGGCTTATAGTGCGGAAAATACGGTATTTGATATTTTACGGTAATGTGTTAATAATTTCACACAAGTCGCTCCTGAGTATAAGTCGCACCCCCGGTACAAACTATGAAAAAAAACTGCGACTTATAGTCCGAAAAATACGGGTACTATTCTGTCTTGGTGGTCCTTCTTACTCGACATATATGTCATCCAAAAGAACTTGGGATTGATCAGTGTGTTTTATTCCCTGAGAGGAAGACTGGTCGCATGCAACAACATCCATCCTCCGCTGTTGCTATTTCGATTAAAAAGTAGTGGATAGTTTAAACTTAATCTGTCAGTAAACTTGCTATGGAAGCGCTAAAAACTACAACAAAGATGTACTGTAAATAAGACAGTCCAGGAGAGCTTGAAGACGGTCTGTATAACATCATCTATGCAACATTTTGACGGAAGACCCATTATTACAGGTTATGTGGACTACAAGGAAGGGTTTACAAATGTAGAAAAAAAGAGCAAGAGTTTCAGGGGGGTGAGTGTAACACATGCTAGCTGTGTGTGAGTATACTGGCAACCAGAAAATTCCCGCGGAAATGGTGGGCCTGCTATCTGTGCCCTGAACCTCTGGCCAGGGGGTCACCGGAAGCCGCCGTGCTTATAAAATGGTGCCGAGTGTCCTGTACAAAATGAGCAACAGAGCTAGCCTAAAATGTCAGCATGCGCACATAATAATGCTTACACTTAGCATGTGTGCTAACGATGGCATGCTAACAGTTAGCATGTCTCACTTTTTGATTGATTGAAACTTTTATTAGTAGATTGCACAGTACAGTACATATTCCGTACAATTGACCACTAAATCGTAACACCCCAATAAGTTTTTCAACTTGTTTAAGTCGGGGTCCCTGTAAATCAATTCATGGTATCAATTAACAAGGCTGTAAGGTGTATGGCTTGGGAAATAGAGAAAGAAAAGTGTAAAATTGGATGAAAAAGTCAGCATGCTTAAGTTAGCTAGCGAGTATGCTATCGTTTGCATGCTAAAAGTTAACAAGTGTCACATACCAAGTAATATGACTCTGGGGTAAACCATTGCAAAACTAGCTCAAAAAGTTAGCATGCTAGCAAGCTAACGTGAGCATGATAATAGTTAGCTCGTGTCACATACTACGTTATAGGACTCTAAGGTGTATGGCTGGGGAATTACAGAAAAATGAATACATTTAGCAAAAAAAGTGAGAACTTTAATGTTGAAATGCTAACCTTAACACGCTGACAGTTAACAAGTGTCACATACTAAGCTATATGACTGTAGTAGGGTTGTATGGTATACCGATATTAGTATAGTACCGCGAAAGTATTCACAACGTGAGGTTGCTGGTTTACGAGCAGACGAGCATGTTCGGCGGCACACAATCACAGAGTACTAACAAGCAGACAGTGTGTAGACAGAAAAGGGAGAACGGACGCATTTTGGCTTAAAAACTAACAATAAAGGTGAAGTTATAACACTGAAACGCCCTCAGGAAGAGGTGCTTTAAGACATGGCTAGCTAGCTAACGTCCAGTCGGCAGTGTTTTAGCTACTTCTAAATCACTAATCCTAGTCTTCATGGTGACAAATAAAGTACGTTTCTTGCAAGTATAATTATCACTGCAGGACAAGGAATAGCTAAACATGCTTCACTACACACCGTAGCTCACCGGCGTCAAAATGTATTTGATGTTCAAACTGATAAACTTTTTTTTTTTTTTCAAATAATCATTAACTTTAGAATTTGATGCCAGCAACACGTGACAAAGAAGTTGGGAAAGGTGGCAATAAATACTGATAAAGTTGAGGAATGCTCATCAAACACTTATTTGGAACATCCCACAGGTGTGCAGGCTAATTGGGAACAGGTGGGTGCCATGATGGGGTATAAAAACAGCTTCCCAAAAAATGCTCAGTCTTTCACAAGAAAGGATGGGGCGAGGTACACCCCTTTGTCCACAACTGCGTGAGCAAATAGTCAAACAGTTTAAGAACAACGTTTCTCAAAGTGCAATTGCAAGAAATGTAGGGATTTCAACATCTACGGTCCATAATATCATCAAAAGGTTCAGAGAATCTGGAGAAATCACTCCACGTAAGCGGCATGGCCGGAAACCAACATTGAATGACCGTGACCTTCGATCCCTCAGACGGCACCGTATCAAAAACCGACATCAATCTCTAAAGGATATCACCACATGGGCTCAGGAACACTTCAGAAAACCACTGTCACTAAATACAGTTTGTCGCTACATCTGTAAGTGCAAGTTAAAGCTCTACTATGCAAAGCAAAAGCCATTTATCAACAACACCCAGAAACGCCGCCGGCTTCTCTGAGCCCGAGATCATCTAAGATGGACTCATGCAAAGTGGAAAAGTGTTCTGTGCTCTGACGAGTCCACATTTCAAATTGTTTTTGGAAATATTCGACATTGTGTCATCCGGACCATAGGGGAAGCGAACCATCCAGCCTGTTATCGACGCAAAGTTCAAAAGCCAGCATCTGTGATGGTATGGGGGTGCATTAGTGCCCAAGGCGTGGGTAACTTACACATCTGTGAAGGCACCATTAATGCTGAAAGGTACATACAGGTTTTGGAACAACATATGCTGCTATCTAAGCGCCGTCTTTTTCATGGAAGCCCCTGCTTATTTCAGCAAGACAATGCCAAGCCACATTCAGCACGTATTACAACAGCGTGGCTTCGTAAAAAAAAGAGTGCGGGTACTTTCCTGGCTCGCCTGCAGTCCAGACCTGTCTCCCATCGAAAATGTGTGGCGCATTATGAAGCGTAAAATACGAGTTGAACGACTGAAGCTTGACATAAAACAAGAATGGGAAAGATTTACACTTTCAAAGCTTCAACAATTAGTTTCCTCAGTTCCCAATAGTTTGAGTGTTGTTAAAAGAAAAGGTGATGCAACACAGTGGTGAACATGCCCTTTCCCAACTACTTTGGCACGTGTTGCAGCCATGAAATTCTACGTTAATTATTATTTGCAAAAAAAAATAGTTTATGAGTTTGAACATTAAATATCTTGTCTTTGTTGTGCATTTAATTGAATATGGGTTGAAAAGGATTTGCAAATCATTGTATTCCGTTTATATTTACATCTAACACAATTTCCCAACTCATATGGAAACGGGGTTTGTAAACATGCATACAGTTGGCATGTTTTAAACACCAAGTTATATGACTGGCAATTAAGGCTTTTAGCTCATTTGCCACCACTGCTCTGATACCCGAGGTATTACCTTGATAAAAGTGTAGTTGGCTCTGTTTTCAACGCTCTCCAGACTCCTGGGGCTGCAGCAGTAGTCCAACTGGGGGGAAAAATAAATACTATTCAATACTCTTGAAGCAAATTTTAAGCTAAATGTGATACAGCTGTTGTTACATTTCACAGGTACTTTATTTTATTATGCAAACGTACAATGTCAAAGTTAATAATTCTCCAGTCAGGGTGCCTTTGGACCAGTGCACACACAAGGTGGGAGCCACTGTTGGGACAGGAGAACATAACAGTGTCACGTTAAAAAAAGATACGACATTTTGTCATTATTTTAAAAATGTATACGAGGGGAACTCACATGAATCCAGATCCTCCAGTCACCAAAACAGTTCTGTCGAATTCCATCGGTCTACCGGGGCACATTTTAATTAAAACCATGGTTTTCAGATCCCCCGCGACACCGAAAGGGACACGCGGTAGAAAATGGATGGATGGTTTTCAGATGTTTTAACCGATGTATGTATATAATCTTATAATTATGTTGGATGTTTAACTTCTTGGTCCTGTCGCAATGTTTGGTTTTGTGGCCGGTGCGACAGTAGCTGACTGTTTACGGTAGTGTTGACACGTAGAAAATAGGCGGGACATATATTGGAGCAAATATGCCGCTCGTCACTCTGATTGGCTAACAAATTGTAGCAATGACGTCAATACGTTTTGATTGCGTGGATTGTATGTCGATCAAGTTAACCACGGCGCCTATTGGGCCAAGTAACTCAACAAAGCTCCCTGGTGTAACGAGGAAGCAATGTGGCTTCCGGAAATATCTGCCAACATAAAAGCCCGAATGCCATTTGACAATGTTTGACGTTACCTACCAGTCGGTTAATACCATATTCATGTTTATAAATTTACTTTAATATTAATTCAAACCAATTGTGTTGTGTCACTAAATCCCCAACCAAACCATTTTGAGGGTTTTGTGTTATAATCTGTCAACTTCCGCTTTATTTCCCTCTTGCTTGTGTAACTTTATGCAGCAGGGCTTTCTCTTGGTTTCGTGGCTCGTTGAAGTGATGAGCTAACATATATTAACTTAAAACGCCAAGATTAGTGTGTTTTAAAATGTCGTATTTACTGTCCGCTCTAATGGCTACAGCACTCCTCTGTTCGCAGGCCTTTGGGAAAACTGTAACTGGACTTTTTAAGAGCGAAGTCGCGAGACTGCAGAAAGGCCAATTCATCACTAATTTCATGTATCAAGGTACTGTAGTTCCATCTTTATTTGTTTGCCATTCATTGAAGTCATCCCTACGTCATTGTTTTGCCCTCAATGTATGTGTTGATGTCATACAACCTGGCAGGCAGCTAACTAGGGAGGTTAATTTGTGTATTACAAAAGCTTTTTTTTTGACACTGAATTTATGTAACTGATTTTTTTTTCATTAGAATTTCGCGAACTGAATTTGTTTTCAAATTATGCTGACAATTTCATTGAGAAAAAAAAATCTGTGTTTTAAAATTCATTGTAAAAAAAAACTTGGTTTTAAAAATGCAATGTAAAAAAATCAGTGTAAAAAAAATTAATTGCAAAAAAATTCAGTGCTGAAAAAAAATTCTGCTTCAAAAAGCAAGACTCGTTTCCCTTTATAGAAGTAATCGATCCTGTCTCAGAACCAGCCAAATAAGGTGTCGAGTTTGACACAGGTCTCGCAAAACAGCCTTAAAAATACAGTAAATTGGGCTACCTGGGTGTAAAACAACATAATTAAAATTTCAACGCAGCACGTTGGATATTTTCAATTTATAGAAATTATTTTCTTAGCTTTTTCTTTAGTTGTTTTTTGTCCGTGTAAAACTGAAATGCACACAACATAAAAACATAAAGCTATGTTATTCAAACATACGTTTTCATTGAGGGCCACATCGCAGTTATGGTTGCCCTGAGAGGGCCGCTTTTAACTATACATGAATATACATGTGTGTGTGTGTGTGTGTGTTTATATATATATATATATATATATATATATATATATATATATCCATCCATCCATCCATCCATCCATTTTCTACCGCTTATTCCCTTTTGGGGTCGCAGGGGCGTTGGAGCCTATCTCAGCTACAATCGGGCGGAAGGCGGGGTACACCCTGGACAAGTCGCCACCTCATCGCAGGGCCAACACAGATAGACAGACAACATTCACACTCACATTCACACACTAGGGCCAATTTAGTGTTGCCAATCAACCTATCCCCAGGTGCATGTCTTTGGAAGTGGGAGGAAGCCGGAGTACCCGGAGGGAACCCACGCAGTCACGGGGAGGACATGCAAACTCCACACAGAAAGATCCCGAGCCCGGGATTGAACCCAAGACTACTCAGGACCTTCGTATTGTGAGGCAGATGCACTAACCCCTCTTCCACCGTGCTGCCCTATATATATATATATATATATATATATATATATATATATATATATATATATATATATATATATATATATATGTATATATATATATAAATACATTAACAATATATTTTTTTACCTAAGCTGCAAAAAAAAATCTTTAAATTTTACCTAAAAACTGGCAGCTCAGTCTTCAGAATTGTAATGTAAAAGTAGTGTTTGTTTTTCTTACTGCATATAAAAAACTTGAATAAATGGAAAAACAATACCACTGTTTTTAATGGTAAAATTCAAGCAACAGAGCTGCCAGGTTTTGTTTTTTTTTCTACCATAAAATCTTGTTTTAATTTTTTTTTGTTTTTTAATGTTTTAGTGTCTTACTGTATATGGAAAAAAAACAGTACCAAAGTTGATTATACGGTAAAAAAAAACTCAGTCGGCGGAATTTAACCGTAAAATCTATTGTCAATTTTACAGTCTACAATTTGATTGATAATTTGTTTTGAAATCATACGTCAAGCAGATATTTAATTGCATTATTTATCTTTTTTTTTTTTAACAAAACACATTTTTTGGAATACATGGTTATAATATTTTGATAATATTGAATTTTAGAATATATGCAATTGCATGCAATACATGATTTTTTTTTTATGTCAAAAGGGAAAGAACAAATATATTTAGTGAGAAAAGATTGAGCATTTTATTAACCGTATTATTCCACATAAAATAATGTGGCGGGCCAGATTTGGCCTCCGGGCCTTGAGTTTGACATCTGTGCTGTAATGTAATCCAAAATACTTTGAATGATGTAACACTTGCCTTGGCATTGTCTTTTCTGCTAATATGCAAATATTAGCAGAAATTCTAAATACTTCTGGGTGTTCAAATTATTTTGATGTTGAAAATAAATGCCAATAAGTCATCAAAACCTTCATTAAAACTAGAAAAGTAAAAAAGTGCATACAAATCATCATTTCATTAACATATCATATTGTCAAATTAAGATTTTTTTTTTAGGATGGAAAGTTGATTAAACACTTACAGATTTATCTTTTCCAAGGCTTGTAGGAACAAACGCAACTTGTCTGCTTTTCATCCGTACCAACTCTGACTTCATGAAAGAGAGATGAAATTCAAAAAACAGTTTTTATTTAGAGCCGTGCCCAATGGTTAGACTCCTGTGAATCAATTCATTAAGAGACACTTTAAGGTAATTAATTAAATTGCCATTGGCACACACTTCTTTTTTTTTTTACCGTATGTTTTAAGTGGCAGACGGAGCTGATTGTCACTTTGTATTCATGTTCCCCGGGCGGGCTCGAGTTGATGAAGAAAATAATTTGTGATGACACACGCCAGGGACATTCCTTTTGTCTTTGTTTTCAAATAATAACACTCAATTAGAAATGCTACTCTTGATTTTACTTATATTCAAGAATTATATCTAACCTACGTACAGTTTCTTTCTTTTCTTTCTTTAGTTTATTTCGAACATGAACACACTTACAGCATAATACATCACACAATTTCATATCATTTCATTTTACATCATGCCCGAAAAGGAGTAGGAAGAAGCAAAGCTTATTTAATCCTACCACTTTTCCACTTCAGAGCGTTTACAATTATATAGAATCATTTACTGACCTTTTTATATAATAAAATAACATCTGTGAATTAGTATACACAACAGGTTTGTAATATGTAATTAATTAATTCAGTCATTATTAACATACTGAGATGAAGAATATCTTATTTTCAATAAGGTTGAAAGTATTTCTCATAATTCTTCTTCTTTGTACTTTGTAAGCACTATTATTTTGAACAACCTCTTAAACTGGATCATATCAGTACCATTTTTAACTTCTTTACTTAATCCATTACATAATTTAATTCCACATACTGATATGCTAAAGGTTCTAAGTGTTGTACGTGCATTTAAATGTTTTAAATAATTTTTTCCTCTAAGGATATTTTTTTTCCTCTTAAGTTGAGAAGAATTGTTGTACATTCTTTGGTAGAAGGTTATAGTTTGCTTTGTACATCATTTTAGCTGTTTGCAATTTTACCAAACTTCCAAACTTTTACAAACTTCTTGTTTGTTTAAGATTGTCATTTTTGCCACAAGTGGTAGAAAAGTGTATTACAACTGACTACCGCTCCGGACCACAGTTGAGATACAGATATTGTTTGGCGGCCCTTTGCACCCTCGGCAAAGAGAGGTTGTGGAGGTTTATTTTAAACGTTAACATTTGAGTCTCATTGTGTGAAGTTTAAGTGACTGTGATATTACGTCAAGAGACGATAGTTCTGTTTTTGTCATGTGTTTTTGTTTTAGTTTCAAGGTACAAAGATGTCCAAAAAAATGTGAGAAAAATAAGTCGTACCTCTGCCTTGTTTTAATGAATACTTAGGTGTACTATGCTACTGTGTTTTAATGTTGGTCATTATGGTGGTACTTGGAGAGCACGTTTTTTTCTGAAGTTGTATTTGGTGAATTAAATTTGAGAACCATTGCTTTAGCCTACAGTTGTGCTCATAAGTTTACATACCCTGGGAGAATTTATGATTTCTTGGCCATTCCTCAGAGAATATGAATGATAACACAAAAACCTTTCTTCCACTCATGCTTAATGGTTGTGTGAAGCTGTTTATTGGCAAACAACTGTGTTTACTCTTTTTAAATCAAAATGACAAAAGAAAGTACCCAAATGACCCTGATCAAAAGTTTACATACCCCAGTGACTTTGATCTCATAACATGCACAAAAGTTGACAAACAGGTTTGAATGACTAACCAAGGTTCCAATCCTCACCTGTGACTTGTTTGTTTGTAATTAATATGTGTGTATAAAAGGTCAGTGAGTTTCTGGGCTTCTGACAGACCATTGCATCTTTCATCCAGTGCTGCACAGATGTTTCTAGATTCTGAGTCATGGGGAAGGCAAAATAATTGTCAAAGGATCCGCGAGAAAAGGTAATTGAACTGCATAAAACGGGAAAGGGGTATAAAAAGGTATCCAAGGAATTGAGAATGCTAATCAGCAGTGTTCAAACGCTGATTAAGAAGTGGAAAATGAGGGATTCAGGTAGACCAGCAAAGATTTCAGCCACAACTGTCAGGAAAATTGTTCGAGATGCAAAGAAAAATCCACAAATAAGTTCAGCTGAAATACAGGACTCTTTGAAAAATTGTGGTGTGGCTGTTTCAAGATGCACAATAAGGAGGCACTTGAAGAAAAATGGGCTGCATGGTCGAGTGGCCAAAAAGTTAAATTTTGGTCTCATCACTCCAAATTACTTTGTTCCAGAAGTTTTGAGGCTTGTCTCTGTGCTGTTTGGCGTAATGTAAGCGGGATACTTTGTGACATTTGCGCAGAAATGGCTTTTTTCTGGCGACTCGACCCTGCAGCCCATTTTTCTTCAAGTGCCTCCTTATTGTGCATCTTGAAACAACCATTAACATATCATACTGTCAAATTAATCAACTTTCCATCCTAAAAAAAATCTTAAACTCTTACAGATTTATCTTTTCCAAGACTTGTAGGAACTTTTCATCCGTACCAACTCTGACGTCATGAAATTAAAAAAACGGTTCTTAATTACAACTGTGCCCAATGTTTAGGGATACTTAAAAGTAATTAATTAAATTGTCAGTGGCCTTAAGAGTTCATTGTTACTGAAGAAAATAGCTCGTGTTGACACACGCCAGTGACGCACTCGTTTCGTCTTCGTTTTCTACTACAGAGGTCCCACCCAAATAATAACACTGCATTAGAAATCCTACTCTTGATTTTACTTATATTCAAGAATTATATCTAACCTACGTACAGTTTAACAGGATATGAAAACTTGTGTTCATCGCAAAGATTATCAAGGCTTAGGTCAGACTGATTACGAAAATAAATACTAATCAAATATACTACAAAAGAAGGGACGCAAAAAAGTGATTAAAAATAAATGTACATATAACTTTGCAGTGCTAAGATAAAATGATTTCTAAATATCCATCCAACCATTTTCTACCACTTGTCCCTCTCGAGGTCGCGGGGGTTGCTGGAGCCTATCCCAGCTGCATTCAGGCGGAAGGCTGGGTACACACATTCACTCACATTCACACACTAGGGCCAATTTTGTGTTGCCAATCAGCCTATCCCCAGGCGCATGTCACACAGAAAGTCCCTGAGCCCGGGGATCGAACCCAGGACCTTCTTATTGTGAGGGACACATACAAACCCCTGTTTCACCGTGCTGCCTGAATTCTAACTAAAATGATAATAAATAATAATAATATATGTTTACCAAAAATAAACAGTTAGTAAAATTAAAGTGCAAATGAAAATACAGTTTTAACTTCTTTAGTCATATTTTTTGTGCTTAAAAAACTTCTAAGACTTAAGCTCTAGACTTCTTGTTTGTTTAAAAGATTGTCATTTTTGCCACAAGTGGTAGAAAAGTGTATTACAACTGACTACCGCTTCGGACCACAGTTGAGATACAGATAATGTTTGGCGGCCCTTTGCACCCTCGGCAAAGAGGATGTGGAGGTTTATTTTAAACGTTAACATTTGAGTCTCATTGTGTGAAGCTTTAAGTGACTTTGATATTACGTCAAGAGATGATAGTTCTGTTTTTGTCATGTGTTTTTGTTTTAGTTTCAAGGTACAAAGAAGTCCAAAAAAATGTGAGAAAAATAAGTCGTACCCCTGCCTTGTTTTAATGAATACTTAGGCGTACTACGCTACTGTGTTTTAATGTTGGTCATTATGGTGGTACTTGGAGAGCACGGTTTTTTCTGAAGTTGTATTTGGTGAATTCAATTTGAGAACCATTGCTTTAGCCTACAGTTGTGCTCATAAGTTTACATACCCTGGGAGAATTTATGATTTCTTGGCCATTCCTCAGAGAATATGAATGATAACACAAAAACCTTTCTTCCACTCATGCTTAATGGTTGTGTGAAGCTGTTTATTGGCAAACAACTGTGTTTACTCTTTTTAAATCAAAATGACAAAAGAAAGTACCCAAATGACCCTGATCAAAAGTTTACATACCCCAGTGACTTTGATCTCATAACATGCACAAAAGTTGACAAACAGGTTTGAATGACTAACCAAGGTTCCAATCCTCACCTGTGACATGTTTGTTTGTAATTAATGTGTGTGTATAAAAGGCCAGTGAGTTTCTGGGCTTCTGACAGACCATTGCATCTTTCATCCAGTGCTGCACAGATGTTTCTAGATTCTGAGTCATGGGGAAGGCAAAATAATTGTCAAAGGATCCGCGAGAAAAGGTAATTGAACTGCATAAAACGGGAAAGGGGTATAAAAAGGTATCCAAGGAATTGAGAATGCTAATCAGCAGTGTTCAAACGCTGATTAAGAAGTGGAAAATGAGGAATACAGGCAGACCAGCAAAGATTTCAGCCACAACTGTCAGGAAAATTGTTCGAGATGCAAAGAAAAATCCACAAATAAGTTCAGCTGAAATACAGGACTCTTTGAAAAATTGTGGTGTGGCTGTTTCAAGATGCACAATAAGGAGGCACTTGAAGAAAAATGGGCTGCATGGTCGAGTGGCCAAAAAATTTAATTTTGGTCTCATCACTCCAAATTACTTTGTTCCAGAAGTTTTGAGGCTTGTCTCTGTGCTGTTTGGCGTAATGTAAGCGGGATACTTTGTGACATTTGCGCAGAAATGGCTTTCTTCTGGCGACTCGACCCTGCAGCCCATTTTTCTTCAAGTGCCTCCTTATTGTGCATCTTGAAACAACCATTAACATATCATACTGTCAAATTAATCAACTTTCCATCCTAAAAAAAATCTTAAACTCTTACAGATTTATCTTTTCCAAGACTTGTAGGAACTTTTCATCCGTACCAACTCTGACGTCATGAAATTAGAGATGAAATTAAAAAAACGGTTCTTAATTACAACTGCGCCCAATGTTTAGAGACACTTAAAAGTAATTTATTAAATTGTCAGTGGCCCACGGTGTTTATTGCTACTGAAGACAATAACTCGTGATGACACACACCAGTGACGCGCTCGTTTCGTCTTTGTTTTCTACTACAGAGGTCCCACCCAAATATTAACACTGCATTAGAAATCCTACTCTTGATTTTACTTATATTCAAGAATTACATCTAACCTACATACAGTTTAACAGGATAAACCTTGTCAAATGTTATGAAAGCATGTGTTAATCGCAAAGATTATTATCAAGGCTTAGGTCAGACTGGTTACGAAAATAAATACTAATCAAATTTCCTACAAAAGACGGTACTCATGAAAACTGATGAAAAATAAATGTACATATTATTTCGCAGTGCTAAGATAAAATTAATTCCAACTAAATTGATAATAAATAATATGTTTTTTAAATAAACCGTCAATAAAGGGGTTAGGGTAAGGGTTGCCAGGGGTCGGCAAACATTGGACCAAAACTACAAAATATAAATCTGTCTTGAGCCACAAAAAATGAAAAGCCATATATAAGTCTTATAATTTATATTAGGTATAATAGCCTACTATCAAAATGACTATGTCTTGCAGATTGAAGCAAATCTTCGTTGACAGAAATGTTGAAATGTAATATTTATTCTACACTTTTTTACACTATTAGAAAACAGTAAATCAGAGGCTACTCAGAAGGTGAGATAATTCCTGGAAATTACTGGCTTTTAATGGCCAAAGGTATAGATGTGTGTGTCCAAGTTCTTCTTTTAATATATTTATCACAATCTTTGGGAAGCTAGATAATGTTTGCTGTGGTCTGGAACAACATGGCACATGAACAACTATCTGAAATGCAGCCAATATTACATACAGATAATGTGTCATGAGACCTGCAGAGCTAAATTATATTCAAAGAGGCTGAACGTAAAGGATATTAAATGAGCTCAAATATACCTACAAACATAATGGTGCAATATGTACATACAGCTAGCCTAAATAGCATGTTGGCATTGATTAGATTGCAGTCATGCACTGACCAAATATGTCAATAACATCAACAAAGCGCACCTTTGTGCATTCATGCACAGCATGAAACTTTTGGTGGACAAAATAAGACAAGGGACTGGAAGATTTTACATGTGAACAAACTGTTGCATCACAGTCCACACTATGGTGAGTTCAAGAACCGCCAAAATTAGTAGGACAAAACGATGTTCACCAAATACTCTCATCGGTGAAGCATACACACAAACATCTATAGTTGTTGGAGCCATCTAAAGAGAAACTACAAATGATTAAGGGTGTAACGGTACGTGTATTTGTATTGAACCGTTTCGGTTCGGTTCGGAGGTGTACCGAACGAGTTTCCACACGGACATATTAAGTAGCGCACCGCACGTTGTGTAAACAATGCACACTGAGGCACAACACACGGCATGCTAGCAACGACCGGGCTACTACAACATGCAAAAGCCAGAGCTGGAAGACCCTCCTGCCTCGTTAAGATCTCCCGTTTGGGAACATTTCGGCTTCACGGTGCGATACAACAATGGATAACATCGCTTCAACGAAGAGAAAGACGAACAAACACAGCTCCCACCGCATTCAAGCAGCTTCTCCTCGGCGAGTCAGGCAGGGCTAAAGCGATAACAAATGTTTTTATAGCAGCAGATTTAAGACCATATTGCATTAAAAACTAGATTTTGACCCACTTCTATGGTGGAAGAACAATGAGCCCATTATCCTCGTACTGCCGAGTTAGCCAGGCACTACCTCGCCGTACCTGCTATCTGCGTGCCCAGCTGGAGACATTTTAACTGCAAGCAGGTCTGCTCTTTCTGCAGACAATGTGGATAAACTGATTTTTCTGGCAAAAAACATGAAAATTGAGTGAAAGTCACCAAGAGTCCCGCCCTCCCAAGAGTCATGGGAGGGCGGGACGGGGACATGGCGGTGGGTCGCCAGGCCAAGTGTCCCCGAATCCCCCGAGGCAAAGTCAAGTGGCGGCGGCGAGTGGAACGCCGCTGCAGCAGGCGAGGCGGGCGCCCAGGGATTGGCCACATTCGTGGCCGACTGGGAGGTGGGCGCACTTTGCGTGGCGGGCGACCAGGTAGCGGCCATATCCGTAGCCGACGGGGAGGCAGGCGCGTCGTCATCGTGGCAGGCGTGGCTTGGCGTGGTGAGTCAGGCGGCGAAGCTCGGCGTGGCGCGTCAGGCGGCGAAGCTCGGCGTGGGTCTTGGTCTTGGTCTTGGTCTTGGCGTGGGTCTTGGTCTTGGTCTTGGCATGGCGGGTCTTGGTCTTGGCGTGGGTCTTGGTCTTGGCGTGGCGGGTCTTGGTCTTGGTCTTGGCATGGCGGGTCTTGGTCTTGGTCTTGGCGTGGGTCTTGGTCTTGGCATGGGTCTTGGTCTTGGCGTGGGTCTTGGCATGGAGCTGGTGCTGGCCGTGGTGCGGCGGCAGGTGCTAGCCGTGGTGCAGCGACAGGTGCTAGCCGTGGTGCAGCGACAGGTGCTAGCCGTGGTGCTGCGACAGGTGCTAGCCGTGGAGCTGCGACAGGTGCTAGCCGTGGAGCTAGCCTTGGAGCAACTAGCCGTGGTTCTAGCCGTGGTGCTGCTACTGGTGCTAGCCTTGGTGCAGGTGGAGGTGGCCTAGCTGGGGGTTGTGGCTTGGCATGGCGAAAGACCGGTGGTGGTGGCCGTGCTGGAGGCTGTGGCTTGGCAGGTCGGAAGACTGGTGGTGGCGGCCGTGCTGGAGGCTGTGGCTTGACATGGTGATGCTGAGCCACCCCACCAACACAGCTCCCGACCCCAACCCCCTCCCTCAAGGGGCGGATACCAGATGCGCTTCCTGCGGTCTGGAACTCTCTCTAGGGATGGGCGGAGGGTGGTCAGGAGGGGGGCTGAAACTTCCCCTTTAAATTGTCCAAAATGTTTTTTGTGTACCTGTGTTTTTGTAGGGGGGGAAAAAAATGTTGTGACTTGGGTGTGGCTTGAGTCCTGGGGGGCGGGGAATCAAAAGAAAAAGAATTCAGAAAAAAAAATCCTGGTTTTTGACGTCATCAGGGCGAAGCCGGCCTGGCTGCTGCTTGCTTCCGCCCGGAGGGGGAGAGGCATGTGGGAGCGGCGTGTCCTGCAGGCTCGAGGAAGTTCTTCCTGGCGTCCCTCGCCTTTGGCGGCGCTTCCGTGGCTGAGGTGACGCAGCGTCGTCCTGGGACCAAATGAAGTCTCTATACTCCATGGAGGAGTAGCGCCGCGTTTCCTCCTCCATCGCGCACAGGACCGCCCAAGAAGCCTCATCCAAACTGTCCAACTTTAGTGCAGAAAAACTGTTTTGCTGGTGACATACTGTCAAGATTTGGTACTGGGGTTTAGTTTTTCTGGGATGCAACGGAAAGTTGGCTCGGGCGAGACGGGAATGTAAGTACATTTTTTATTGAAACACTAGAACCACAAAAAAAGGAGTAAACAAAAGGCGCGCACAATGGCGGAGAACAAACTATGGAACCAAACACTTGCACAAAGGCAAAAACTATGAACAACAAAAAACACTAACTGTGGCTTAATAAACAAAAACTTACTTGGCATGGAACCGGCATGAAAAAAGAGCAGCAAGGATCATAAGGGTGTGGAGAGTGTGCAGAAGCATAATTATGGGGGTGTGGTCAGAACGACAAACTGAAAACAATTAACTTAACAGGTGCGTGACATGACAGGTGCGTGACATGACAGGTGAAAACTAATGGTTGCTATGGTGACAAAACAAAACAAAAGTGCACAAAAAGTTAAGGGGGTTAATCTGAGGCTGAGTTGACTTGAAACTGTTTAATGTTGCACTTTTTGTATGTAGAAGAAAGGTTTTGTCATTTTATTTAATCTGAGCAACAACTTGAAGCAGTTTAATGTCGCACTTTATATGTGGAAATGTTGCACTTTATATGTAGAAAGGTTTTGTTAAGAAACCAATTCTGAGCCTTATCTTATTTAGTTTTTATTTGATATATGTTGACTGCATTAACCCTGGCAATGGACCCTGTGTGTATACTGTATGTATGTTATTGTTATGCTTAGCATTCATGACTGCCTGCTGTTGCACTGATCAGCCTAGTAGTGGCTCACATCCATCACACACACAGCTATTTTAAAGCAATGTTAAAAGGATAAAGCCATTGTTTACACATTTTGGTAAATAAATAACCAGAAAATGTATATTTTGTTGTTTTCTTACTGTACCGAAAATGAACCGAACCGTGACCTCGAAACCGAGGTACGTACCGAACCAAAATGTGTGTGTACTGTTGCACCCTAACAAATGACGCATTTTTGTTGGTTTCGAGCGGTGATGCGATCGATGCAGGCCCGAGCCTTGATAATCCATCTGACACAGGTGCGCGAGCTGCACACAAGAGACGCCGGCAGAAATAGTTTTCAACCGCTCGGTATTGAACCTTTGGTTTTGAAATGAAAAGGCAGTACAAAGCATTGTACTCTCGCTGTGAGCTATGACGCTGTTTCGTTTTGTTTATTGATTTGGGTTTGAGCCAACAATTTGAGGCATGCATCGGCTTTGAGCTTGTTTGTTTACTTTAAATAGCATACACTAGCAACACATGTTTCATTAGTTGTATTAGTTACCATGAATTGATTTACGTGGACCCCGACTTACCATGAATTGATTTCGTACCGAGGCGTCCTTTAGGCTTATTTGTTTGAAAGCCGAGACAACAATAGTTATATTTTGATAAAGACGGGTAAAAACACGCTACTCGTAAACGGCGTGTGAAACAGCAAAAACAAACATGTCAGTAGTCACAAAGTATTTTTATTTACTTATTTATTTTTGTTGCCCTGTCCAGCTACTCAGGCAAATCATATAGTTGATGTAGATGCCCGTATCGGCTGTACAGATTTACTTTACAAAAGAGAAGTGTGGGATACTTCTCTTGTTGCCTTATTTGTATTTGACTTTATTAAATGCATTTATATTATTATTTGGTGCAGCCGGGCCGGAGCAGGAGGGGATAGAAAGAGGAAGACAGGGGGGAAATTGCGGGGACAAGAGAGTGATAAGACAACAACAATAACAACAACAACAGAACAATATCAGCAAATAGGATATGTACAAATATGATGGTAAAAGTGATAGCAAAGAAGCAGTTAGTGAAATAAATATTAATAATACAGAAATGGAAATGAACATTATTACACTACAAATGGAGCAATGCAAATACCAATAGAAACAGCACTATTGATAATGAATAATAACAATAATTACCTCTATTATCAACAATACAATTGTTTCAAATGCAACGATACATTTATGTAATGATAACTTCCTATAAACACACTCCGCAACATTGTGGACAGCCTTCCCAGAAGTTTGAATAGCTGCAAAAAGTGGGCCGACATCATATTGAACCCTATGGGTTAGGAATGGGATGTTTGATGAAACGTGATTATATGCATGAGTGTATGTATGTATATGTACTTGTATTTGTACAGTATGTGTATACGTATGTTTGTACAGTGAATGTGCATGTGGATATATATATATATATATATATATATATATATATATGTGTGTGTGTGTATGTACAATATATTTGACTCAGAGTATGTGCGGGAGCCAGAGTACGGCCCCAGAGAGCCCAACCCAAAACGGCAAATGTGGCGCCCAGGGAACAAGGGACCATCGGCCCCACGCAGCCAGGCCGGCCAGCGTCAGGAACCCCAGAGCCCGGCCCACCGTGCCGCCCGGAAGAGCCAGCAGCAGGTCGTAGACAGACGCGCCCGGGAGAGGACAAGGCACGGGAGAAGCAGGGGACAGCCAGCCCCCAAGCCAGCGAGAGACCACACCCCACGCGGGCAGAAAGTGGGACGCCCTGCCCGAGGGGCCCAGAGACTCCCCGCAACCGAGCTGGAAGACTGCCCCCGCCCCACCAGCAACCGGGCCCCCACGAGCCCAACCCCCATCTCTCGGAGAGCACGGCGGGGCCTGCCCCAGGCCACCCCACCCAAGTATGCCACCGCAAGACCCACCCACCCCACCTGCAGGGACCCCAACGATGGCGATGGAACAACCAGCAACTGCCCTGTCGAATCCTCCACCTGAGGGAGGGGAAAAATAAAAAATAAATACAAATAATAATGATTAAAAAATAAAGTACAAATAATAATAATAATTTAAAAAAGAATTTATGTATAAAAAAAAAAAAATTAAAATAAGATCACAGACACACTGACACACAAAGTCACTACCCCAGCAGCTGGCCGACTTGCAGCACCGCAGAATACCTTGCCGTGCACCAAGCTGCCACAATAGATGCGGGGACTAGACCCAGCAGGCCCCAACCAAGACGGGCACCCGGAACGGATGGACGATGGGACCCAGGAGCTCCAGACACGCAGCCCGGATGCAGTAACCTGAGGCGCCGACCCCCGAGGCCCCAAGCGCATCCCCAAAAATAAATAAATATATATATATATATATATATATATTAGGGCTGCAACTAACGATTAATTTGATAATCGATTAATCTGTCGATTATTATTTCGATTAATCGATTAATAATCGGATGAAAGAGACAAACTACATTTCTATCCTTTCCAGTATTTTATTGAAAAAACCGCATACTGGCACCATACTTATTTTGATTATTGTTTCTCAGCTGTTTGTACATGTTGCAGTTTATAAACAAAGGTTTATAATAAAAAAAAAAAATTTAAAATTTTAATTTAAAAAAATAAAAATAAAAAATGCCTCTGCGCATGCGCATAGCATAGATCCAACAAATCGATAACTAAATTAATCACCAACTATTTTTATAATCGATTTTAATCGATTTAATCGATTAGTTGTTGCAGCCCTAATATATATATATATACATATATATTAGGGCTGCAACTAACAACTAATTTGATAATCGATTAATCTGTCGATTATTACTTCGATTAATAATCGGATAAAAGAGACAAACTACATTTCGATCCTTTCCAGTATTTTATTGAGAAAAAAACAGCATACTGGCACCATACTTATTTTGATTATTGTTTCTCAGCTGTTTGTAAATGTTGCAGTTTATAAATAAAGGTTTATAAAAAAATAAAAACAATTAAAAAAGTACTCTCTGCGCATGCGCATACCATAGATCCAACGAATCGATGACTAAATTAATCGGCAACTATTTTTATAATCGATTTTAATCGATTTAATCGATTAGTTGTTGCAGCCCTAATATATATATATATATATATATATAAAATTAGTGAGGTGCTCCTATCATATCATCACGATATTCTTTTCTCTCCTGCGATGAGGTGGCGACTTGTCCAGGGTGTACCCTGCCTTGCCAGCTGATAGGCTCCAGCACCCTCCGCGAATCCGAAAGGGACAAGCGGTAGAAAATGGATGGATGGATTCTTTTCTCTCGCTGACCATCTGCTTTTGGAGATTTTTAACATCTTTGTTGATACCATTGATAATCTGTTCTTGGAGGTTATTGGCATCTTTTTGTACATCATTGACATTGCTTTGTAGAGTTCCTGTTAACACTCTTAAATCGTGGTTCACTTCTGGCGACCCTCTATTGCTCTGCCGACTTCGTCTCATCACGCTCATGGTTGCTCGGCAGCCAAGTGAAGTCAATAGTGTTGTTGTCTCTGGCGGCAAGCGGCGCCTCCAACATGTTTTTCCACATTTCTTGCGCTGGCGACGGATGTCAGCCTTTGTTGTCAATCACTTATTTGGTGTGTGTCCAACTCCCTCTGTTTCGTTTTTCCGTGTAATGGTTTTTGTTATGGATAAATACATTTTTGGAGTTGCATCATTCCGTGTGAAGGAGTCTCTTGACGGACTTGCAGTATTACCAAGTGGTGGAGTCCCCACTTCTCCCTGATGAGGTTGTTTGTGGTGCTGGACAGGTTATTGATTGGTACGTTACATCGTTCATCTCGTTTATGTTATTGTGTTGACCTTAGCATCTTTATCGTTGTCCATTGAGGAAGAGGTCATTATTGGCAGATTTAAAGGATGAAGTGAATGTTGATCATGAGATGCTTTGGAAAGTTGCTGCACATACTCTTAAGTGTGTTTAACTATACTTAGTATATATAGTATATATATATAGTATATAACGCAGTCAGGGCGTTGAGGGGATCTGGTTTGGTGACTGCAGGATTAGGTCTCTGCTTTTTGCAGATGATGTGGTCCTGATGGCTTCATCTGGCCAGGATCTTCAGCTCTCACTGGATCGGTTCGCAGCCGAGTGTGAAGCGACTGGATGGGAATCAGCACCTCCAAGTCCGAGTCCGTGGTTCTTGCCCGGAAAAGGGTGGAGTATCATCTCCGGGTTGGTGTGGAGACCCTGCCCCAAGTGGAGGAGTTTAGTACCTCAGTCTTGTTCACAAGTGAAGGAAGAGTGGATCGTGAGATCGACAAGCGAATCGGTGTGGCGTCTTCAGTAATGCAGACGCTGTATCGATCCGTTGTGGTGAAGAAGGAGCTGAGCCGGAAGGCAAAGCTCTCAATTTACCGGTCGATCTACGTTCCCGTCCTCACCTATGGTCATGAGCTTTGGGTTATGACCGAAAAAGGACAAGATCATGGGTTCAAGCGGCCGAAATTAGCTTCCTCCGCCGGGTGGCGGGGCTCTCCTTTAGAGATAGGGTGAGACGCTCTGTCATTCGGGAGGAGCTCAAAGTAAAGCCGTTGCTCCTCCACATCGAGAGGAGCCAGATGAGGTGGTTCTGATGGCTTCATCTGGCCAGGATCTTCAGCTCTCACTGGATCGGTTCGCAGCCGAGTGTGAAGCGACTGGGATGGGAATCAGCACCTCCAAGTCCGAGTCCGTGGTTCTTGCCCGGAAAAGGGTGGAGTATCATCTCCGGGTTGGTGAGGAGACCCTGCCCCAAGTGGAGGAGTTTAGTACCTCAGAGTCTTGTTCACAAGTGAAGGAAGAGTGGATCGTGAGATCGACAGGCGAATCGGTGCGGCGTCTTCAGTAATGCGGACGCTGTATCGATCCATTGTGGTGAAGAAGGAGCTGAGCCGGAAGGCAAAGCTCTCAATTTACCAGTCGATCTACGTTCCCATCCTCACCTATGGTCATGAGCTTTGGGTTATGACCGAAAAAGGACAAGATCATGGGTTCAAGCGGCCGAAATTAGCTTCCTCCGCCGGGTGGCGGGGCTCTCCTTTAGAGATAGGGTGAGATGCTCTGTCATTCGGGAGGAGCTCAAAGTAAAGCCGCTGCTCCTCCACATCGAGAGGAGCCAGATGAGGTGGTCCTGATGGCTTCATCTGGCCAGGATCTTCAGCTCTCACTGGATCGGTTCGCAGCAGAGTGTGAAGCGACTGGGATGGGAATCAGCACCTCCAAGTCCGAGTCCGTGGTTCTTGCCCGGAAAAGGGTGGAGTATCATCTCCGGGTTGGTGAGGAGACCCTGCCCCAAGTGGAGGAGTTTAGCACCTCAGAGTCTTGTTCACAAGTGAAGGAAGAGTGGATCGTGAGATCGACAGGCGAATTGGTGCGGCGTCTTCAGTAATGCGGACGCTGTATCGATCCGTTGTGGTGAAGAAGGAGCTGAACCGGAAGGCAAAGCTCTCAATTTACCGGTCGATCTTTGTCCCATCCTCACCTATGGTCATGAGCTTTGGGTTATGACCGAAAAAGGACAAGATCAGGGGTACAAGCGGCCGAAATGAGTTTCCTCCGCCGGGTGGCGGGGCTGTCCTTTAGAGATAGGGTGAGACGCTCTGTCATTCGGGGGGAGCTCAAAGTAAAGCCGCTGCTCCTCCACATCGAGAAGAGCCAGATGAGGTGTTTCGGGCACCTAGGAGGCCACAGGGAAGACCCAGGACACGTTGGGAAGACTGTCTCCCGGCTGGCCTTGGAACGCTTTGGGATCCCCCGGGAGTAGCTGGACGAAGTGGCTGGGGAGAGAGAAGTATGGGCTTCCTTGCTTAGGCTGCTGCCCCCGCGACTCGACCTCGGATAAGCGGAAGAAGATGGATGGATACTATACTTAGCATTAGCATCTATCAAAATCAGCTTGGCCTCTTTGGATATCACTTCCTTCTTGAGATGATATTTCCAAAACTTAAGCTTCGGCGGCTGCTGCCTAAGCTGTGTCACTTCAGTTGGAAATCCGCTGATTTTAACGGGAGAACATTAGCATGTATTGCGCTTTATTTTGCGAAAAGGGGAGTTTGACACGCGCACCTTCTGCTTTTGTAGCAGTAACACTGACCGACGTCATCCGACATGAGCATGATGAGTGTGTCGCTCTTTCATCTTGCTACATTTTCCATTATACTTTCCAACCTTGAGACCTCCGAATTCGGGAGATTAGGGGGAGGGGGTGTTTGAGTTTTGGGGGCCGGGGATTGGTGGTAGCGGGGGTGTATATTGTAGCCCGGAAGAGTTAGGGCTGCAAGGGATTCTGGGTATTTGTTCTGTTGTGTTTATGTGGTGTCACGGTGCGGATGTTCTCCCGAAACGTGTTTGTCATTCTTGTTTGGTGTGTGTTCACAGTGTGGCGCATATTTGTAACAGTGTTAAAGTTGTTTATACGGCCACCATCAGTGTGACCTGTATGGCTGTTGATCAACTATGTCTTGCAGTCACTTACGTGTGTCTGCAGAAGCTGCATACAACATGTGACTCGGCCGGCATGCTGTTTGTATGGTGAAAAAGCGGACGTGACGACAGGTTGCAGAGGACGCTAAAGGCAGTGCCATCACGGCACGCCCTTAATATTGTTGTCCGGGTGAAATTCGGGAGAATGGTTGCCCCGGGGGATTTTCGGGAGGGGCACTGAAATTCGGGAGTCTCCCGGAAAAATCGGGAGGGTTGGCAAGTATGCTTTCCATCCATCTCTTTTCTACCGCTAGTAGTTAATAGTTAAGTTGAACTCCATCCATCCATCCATTTTCTATTTTAAATGTAAGTATTCCCCTCTTTTGTTTGTGTGGTGTGCAGGTGATGCAGGTTTGGTGGTCTGTCAGCTGGACAACCCCTCATTAGCTGCAGAGATGGAGTCCAGACTGCTGCTATATCCAAATGTGGACGAGGACTGGGTCAACCTCAGCTGCTCTGAAAGACTCACTAGAGCCGAGTTCACCAGTAAGAGGACGTTTGCGCCAATGCATAATAAGGCTGGTAATGTGTGATGTTCCTCCTTCTTGCTTCAGTATCTCTCAGTCAAGAAGAACACAACCAGACGATCCCTCGTCAGTCGTCTCCTACGGTGTGGAAGGCTCTGTATGCAGATAGATACACCTGCCAGGTAACTTCAAGGGGAACTGCACTTTTTTGGGAATTTTGCACACGTTCTTATTTTTTTGCACTGTAACTAGTAAATAAATGTGAGCAGTTCGGCAGATGATGATGTAAATACAGCAGAATAAGGTATTGATCAATGCGCCGCTAAATGAAGGTCCATAACGTTAGCGCTGTCTCTCATAAGGACTGTGAATTATGAGCAAAATTCCATTTTAAGATAAGACCGATTGAATACAGTTAAAATTGAGTCATCTTCACTTTCTATTTGTCATTTTCCACCACAGGACGCTGCCGTGATTCCTTCTCACGGCGACCTCACGTTTACTGTCCTGCTGCTCAATGCCGATTCTGCAGGAAACCCTCTGGAGCACTTTAGTGCGGAGGAAGCAGGTCAGACATCCTGAATGTTCAGTCAAGTTGTGAATAAGTGCTGTTCTGAATATTACAAGAATAAGGAGCATGGGCCGTTCTACCAAACCAGTGCCATTGGCGTCCTTTGGAAATAGCATGTATAAAGGCACGGAATCATACTTGCCAACTTTGAGACCTCCGATTTCGGGGGGCGTGGTTAAGAGGGGAGGAGTATATTTACAGCTAGAATTCACCAAGTCAAGTATTTCATATATATATATATATACAAGAAATACTTGACTTTCAATGAATTCTAGCTATAAATATATATTTATTTTATTATATATATATATATATATATATATATATATATAAAATAAATACTTGAATTTCAGTGTTCATTTATTTACACATATACACACACATAACACTCATCTACTCATTGTTGAGTTAAGGGTTGAATTGTCCATCCTTGTTCTATTCTCTGTCACTATTTTTCTAACCATGCTGAACACCCTCTCTGATGATGCATTGCTGTGTGGCACGCACAAAAGTGCTTTCATCAAATGCACTAGATGGCAGTATTGTCCTGTTTAAGAGTGTCACAACATTGCTGTTTACGGCAGACGAATTGCTTTACGGTAGACGAAAACGTGACTGCTGTTGTTGTGTGTTGTTACCGCCCTGGGAGGACGTTAATGAAACTGCCTAACAATAAACCCACATAAGAAACCAAGAACTCGCCCTCCATCATTCTAGAGTTATAACGTGATTGGGCAGGTACGCTGTTTATATTGTGGGAAAGCGGACTCAGGTCCGAATGGACCTGAGTATGGACCTGAGTCCGCCTGAATTTCGGGAGAAAATTTGTCCCGGGAGGTTTTCGGGAGAGACGCTGAATTTCGGGAGTCTCCCGGAAAATCCGGGAGGGTTGGCAAGTATGCACGGAATGTAAAGGGCCTCTCTAATGCTGACAACGTTGGCCCTTTTTTCATAGTTGTGAGCCTAAAAATGATGTCTACAGGTAAAATTAGACACAGTGTTGATTTTGGGCTTGTTTTGTAAGCACATTTTGGAACGCCCACTTTTAGCTCCAAAATGTGACATCACCCACAGAAGACTGCAGACAATTTTATATTGCGCAATATTTGTTTTGGTAGCATCTCCATACAAAATCGCAATATTTTTGTGCAGAAGTTGAAATAATGATCAAATATTGCTGCCAAATGCATTGCTGCAGGTTGTAGAAATATAAGTAAAGAAGTGGTCAGCCTGCATATATTTACTTTTTTTTAAATTTAATTTTATTTGTTCTTGTCCTCTCCAGCTACGCAGGCAAATCATATACGGTCGTGATGTAGATGCCCGTATCGGCTGTACAAATTTACTTTACAAAAGTAAAAAAAAGTAATCTCTTGTTGCCTTATTTGTATTTGACTATATTAAATGGATATATATTATTATTTGGTGCAGCCGGGCCGGAGCAGGAGGGGATAGAAAGTGGGAAAAAAGGAAGACAGGGAAATTGCGGGGACAAGAAGGGGATAAGACGGAGAGACAACAACAACAGCAGCAAACACAACAACGACAACAACAACAGGACAACATCAGCAAATAGAATATGTACAAATATGATGGTAAAAGTGATAGCAAAGAAGCAGTTAGTGAAATAAATATTAATAATACAGAAATGACAATGAGCATTATTACACTACAAATACCAATAGAAATAGCACTATTGATAATTAGAGATGTCCAATAATATCGGACTGCCGATATTATCGGCCGATAAATGCTTTAAAATGTAATATCGGAAATGATCGGTATCAGTTTCAAAATTATCGGTATCGGTTTCAAAAAGGAACATTTATGACTTTTTAAAGCGCCGCTGTGTACACGGACGTAGGGAGAAGTACAGCGCGCCAATAAACCTTAAAGGCACTGCCTTTGCGTGCCGGCCCAGTCACATAATATCTATGGCTTTTCACACACGCAAATGGATGCAAGGCAGACTTGATCAACAGCCATACAGGTCACACTGAGGGTGGCCGTATACACAACTTTAACACTGTTACAAATATGCGCCACACTGTGAACCCACACCAAACAAGAATGACAAACACATTTCGGGAGAACATCCGCACCGTAACACAACATAAACACAACAGAACAAATACCCAGAACCCCTTGCAGCACTAACTCTTCCGGGATGCTACAATATACACCCCCCGCTACCCCCCCCCCAACCTCAACCCCGCCACCCAACCCCGCCCACCTCAAACTCCTCATGCTCTCTCAGGGAGAGCATGTCCCAAATTCCAAGCTGCTGTTTTGAGGCATGTTAAAAAAAATAATGTTTGTGACTTCAATAATAAATATGGCAGTGCCATGTTGGCATTTTTTTCCATAACTTGAGTTGATTAATTTTGGAAATCCTTGTTACATTGTTTAATGCATCCAGCGGGGCATCACAACAAAATTAGGCACACTAATGTGTTAATTCCACGACTGTATATATCGGTATCGGTTGATATCGGAATCGGTGATTAAGAGTTGGACAATATCGGAATATCGGATATCGGCAAAAAAGCCATGATCGGACATCTCTAGTTATTATCATTACTCCTTATTGCAGTTGTTGTAATGCTACATATGTTGCATTTCGGCCGATACTGATACAAGAAGGCCAATATCAATATATGACAAAATGCCAAATATCGGTGCCGATAACCGGCCCGGGCCAATATTCAGTTGATCCCTAATATAGACGCCATGGCTCCTTTTAAGTTTATTTTGAGAGAGCTACAACAAGCGATCGGTTGGTATAGCCCACATGTGAAACGTTTCTTTTGGGTTTTGCATTCTCTCATTTAGGTCTTCAAACGTTTTACTTCCTCCTGCTGCTGGCATACTTTGTGTCTTCCTGTATCTACGTAAGGCCTCTGTACCAGGCTCTGAGGAAAGGCGGGCCCATGCACACGGTCCTCAAGGTGCTGACCGCCGCTCTGGCCTTGCAGGGCTTCTCCGCCTTCTGCAACTTCATTCACATGGCAAGGTAAGAGAAGACAATCTTCTATAGATGATAGATAATAAAAAGCTCAACTACTCCAGTCCCAAGAAGCAAATAAAGCCTGTGGCTAAAGGAGCTACGAGCAATCCTTTTTGTGGGTTGGAGGTAGTGCTGTCCCGATACCAATATAATTTTGGTGCCGGTACCAAAATTATTTTGGTACTTTTCGGTACTTTTCTAAATAAAGGAGACCACAAAAAATTGCATTATTGGCTTTATTTTAACAAAAATCTTAGGGTACTTTAAACATATGTTTCTTTTTGCAAGTTTGTCCTTAAATAAAATAGTGAACATACAAGACAACTTGTCTTTTATTAGTAAGTAAGCAACAAAGGCTTCTAATTTAGCTGCTGACATATGCAGTAACATATTGTGTCATTTTCCATTCTATTATTTTGTCAAAATTATTAAGGACAAGTGGTAGAAAATGAATTATTAATCTACTTCTTCATTTACTGTTAATATCTGCTTACTTTCTCTTTTAACATGTTCTATCTACACTTCTGTTAAAATGTAATAATCACTTATTCTTCTGTTGTTTGATACTTTACGTTAGTTTTGGATGATACCACAAATTTGGGCATCAATCCGATACCAAGTCGTTACAGGATCATACATTGGTCATTTTCAAAGTCCTCATGTGTCCAGGGACATATTTCCTGAGTTTATAAACATAATTTACAATTAAAATTTTTTTAAAGAAGATGTTGTGATGCCAAAAAATATCGACGTAATCGTAGTAGTATCGACTAGATACGCTACTGTACTTGGTATCATTACAGTGGATGTCAGGTGTAGATCCACCAATGGCGTTTGTTTACATTTTGACGCCGGTGAGCTACGGTGTGTAGTGAAGCATGTTTAGCTATTCCTCGTCCTGCAGGGATGATACTTGTGAGAAACATACTTTATTTGTCGCCATGGAGACGAGGATTAGTGATTTAGAAGTAGCTAAAACACTGCAGACTGGGGCTGGACTTTAGCCGCAAGCCCAGCTAGCCATGTGTCAAAGCACCTCTCCCTGAAGGCGTTTCAGTGTTATAACTTCACCTTTATCGTTAGTTTTTAAGCCAAAATGCAAACCAGCAATGACACGACGTGACGACGAAGGGGACGCGGGGGGGTGGCGGACCGGTACTTTTCAGAAGCGGTATAGTACCGAATATGATTAATTTTTAGAGATGTCCGATAATGGCTTTTTTGCCTATATCCAATATTCCGATATTGTCCAACTCTTAATTACTGATTCCGATATCAACCGATACCGATATATACAGTCGTGGAATTAACACATTATTATGCCTAATTTTGTTGTGATGCCTGGCTGGATGCATTAAACAATGTAACAAGGTTTTCCAAAATAAATCAACTCAAGTTATGGAAAAAAATGCCAACATGGCACTGCCATATTTATTATTGAAGTCACAAAGTGCATTATTTTTTTTATCATGCCTCAAAACAGCAGCTTGGAATTTGGGACATGCTCTCCATGAGAGAGCATAAGGAGGTTGGGGGGGGGTCGGGGTTGAGGGGGGCAGGGGGCTTAAGGGGTGCGGAGGGTGTATATTGTAGCGTCCCGGAAGAGTTAGTGCTGCAAGGGGTTCTGGGTATTTGTTCTGTTGTGTTTATGTTGTGTTACGGTGCGGATGTTCTCCCGAAATGTGTTTGTCATTCTTGTTTGGTGTGGGTTCACAGTGTGGCGCATATTTGTAACAGTGTTAAAGTTGTTTATACGGCCACCCTCAGTGTGACCTGTAAGGCTGTTGACAAAGTATGCCTTGCATTGTGTAAAGCCGTAGATATTATGTGACTGGGCCCGCACGCAAAGGCAGTGCCTTCAAGGTTTATTGGCGCTCTGTACTTCTCCCTACGTCCGTGTACACAGCGGCGTTTTAAAAAGTCATACATTTTACTTTTTGAGATCGATACCGATAATTTTGAAACCGATACCAATAATTTCCGATATTACATTTTGAAGCATTTATTCGGCCGATAATATCGGCAGTCCGATATTATCGGACAACCCTATTAATTAGGATCGCGGTACTATACTAATACCGCGATACAACCGTAATGGACCCCGACTTAAACAAGTTGAAAAACTTATTGGGGTGTTACCATTTAGTGGTCAGTTGTACGGAATATGTACTGTACTGTGCAATCTACTAATAAAAGTTTCAATCAATCAATCAATCAAAGGTCAGCACAACAGTAGTGACATAATAAGAAATGCACAACTGACACCTTTACTGTTGTGCTCTGCAGGTATTCCAGAGACGGCGTTGGTATTCCGCTGATGGACAGCCTAGCTAAGTGTACGTAACTTCACAAATGATCTTTAAATCCATTTGTAAAAACACACCAAGTGACTTCTCTGGCTTGTTGTCTCCATGCAGTTTGGGATATGGTGGCTCAGGTGTCCGTGCTGTACACGTTACTAAGTCTGTGTGTGAGCTGGACTCTAAGTCGAGGCCGGAAACCTCAGTCCCGACCTCTGCAGTGGGAACAGTCTCCGGCGTCCACAGCTGTTGCCGTAGGTGGAGTCGTTACGCAGGTACGCTCTACTTTTTGGCGCGATTGCCCATGTTTGCCCGATGCCGAGATGCTCACCGTGTTACTTTTAGGGTGTGCTGCTGCTTTGGGAGCAGTACTCCGCATCCGGGAGCCAACACCACAGCTACCACAGCCATCAGAGTCTGGCAGGGATACTCCTCATTGCCCTCAGGGTGACACTGGCCCTCCTGCTGGCCTCCGTTCTATACCAGATCATCTCCACTGAGAGGAGCACCCTGAAGAGAGACTTCTACATCTGCTTTGCCAAGGTTAGCACCGGCCAAATTCACCAAAAATCTGTCCCAACAGCTCCTTCTTGTAGGTCTAACAAATAACCGAATCGGTTTGATCTCTCTGCGAAACTGCTGGAAGCCCCGTGTGTCTACAGCGCTCTCTGTCCAGGCATGTGATTTTTCCGTCTTTTTTAATCTCGGGGAAAAAATAATAATTATCTCCCGTTTTTCCGTTGTTTTTCCCGACCCTAAATCAAGATTCGAGACGTCGTTTATATTACGCCGTAGTTGATTGGTCGATATGTTCCTTGTGACCAATCAGGACATCTGTTATGAATGATGACGTTAATAACGTCATCATTCATAATGGTTATTACCGCCATTTTCCATATGTAAACGATGTCGGTTCTCGAGAGAAAGGACGCTTTACGAGTAATAGAAATTGATAAACATGTCAAAAACAAGTTTCGATGGGAGTGGATGGAAAGGGAAATCACTGATACTGTTGGGAAGAAGGAAGTTACGACTTTGTTCGGTGATTTTATTCGGAAAATCGATCGTCCCGGAAAGGTTTTGTGCATGTGGTGTCATGATAATATTGACCATGGATCACAAGGTTTCAAGGCTTTGGAAGTACATGCGAAACGCCAAAAACATATGAAACAACTCGAAGCAAGGAAAACGAACTTTTCACTAGCTGGTACTTTTGGATGTCAACCGAAAGTGAGCAAACCTTACGGACTTCATCCTTTGTTTACATCGACAACTGCCGTAGACATCGAGAGGAAAGATCCACCCAAAAAACCCACTTCAGTTGCAGACAGGGTTGTTAATAATGAGGTAAGCTAAAAAATATTTGCTTGCGAAATACGCATGTTTGTTTTAAATATTAACCAACTATTGCTTTGCGAAATATAAATGGGTTTTTCTAAAAATAAAAAGCCACGTGAAAATATATTATGAAATTACAGAAATTCAAAGAGTCGCATTATTGATTCCAGTTAACAATTTATTTGAAATAAATTTGCATATAATACTATTTTGTAATATTAAGTTCTTATGTAGTCTCTTGAAACAATATTGTCAGTGGTGTAACAATCTTGAAGGTAAATATTTTCACACTTGTTTCATGCAATATGTCAGTGTCCTCACATTATTATTATCTTCTATTTTCAAATATGAGTAAACAATACTAAACATGTTTAATTATTTTCATAAATTTATATCCTATTTTGGCGAAAAGAATGAAATGTTTACATTTGGTATTTTAAAGTTAAAAAGTTAAAGTACCAATGATTGTCACACACACACACTAGGTGTGGCGAAATTATTCTCTGCATTTAACCCATCACCCTTGATCACCCCCTGGGAGGTGAGGGGAGCAGTGGGCAGCAGCGGTGGCCGCGCCCGGGAATCATTTTTGGTGATTTAACCCCCAATTCCAACCCTTGATACTGAGTGCCAAGCAGGGAGGTAATGGGTCCCATTTTTATAGTCTTTGGTATGACTCGGCCGGGGTTTGAACCCACAACCTACCGATCTCAGGGCGGACACTCTAACCACTAGTATTTTGTTATATTTATAACTAAACTTGTAGGCAATTAGGCATATACATTAAAACTGTGAATTGTTATTAGTGGTTATGTATTTTACAATTAATGCTACTTTCTGATAGCATATATCATGTAATAGTCTTAACTTTAAAATATATTTTGTATAATAATAAATCTTGGCAAACCTGTTACACCACTGATAATTTTTTTTACCCCATATATACAATATCTGACTAATAGTAATGATAGAATGATTTCAAATATGAAAGGAAATTTTATTTTAGAGCAATCTGCTTATTACCAAAACCTAGGCAAATTTTGAGAATGACCCATATTGTGTAAGAAGCTACAAAAGCAGAGACCAAAAGGAAAATGCAGGCTGCTCAGAAATTTGCAATGAAAGCTCATGTTAGGGCTCTCCGAGAAAGCTAATGTGTGAAGTGAACTGAAGTAATGTGGTAATACTGTAAATAAACTGTAGATAATAACACTGATCAATGTGACACCTATGGATGTGAAATGAACACAAGATGTAAATATTAGTGACTAAATACTGTTGGGACTGAACCATATACAGTGATTCATTAGGATAATTGGGTTATGTATGTTCTATTTCATGTCTTTAAACACTAAAATATTGTCTTCAAATGGTGCTGTCTTTGTTAATTTTAGCATGTTAAATTGGTGAAAAACCAGGAGCTTCGGGGGGCATCGCCCCCCCCTTGTCCCCCCACCCAGGCCCTGCACCTGGCCTTCGTCCCCCAGACCCCCGGAAATTTTTTCAGTCTTTTTCATTGTGGTCAAATCACATGCCTGCTGTCTCTCTCTCCGTGTGTGCACGTACTAACAAAAACAAGTAGAAGAGGCAAAGACAAATTCGCGTGTATTAGTAATGTTGTGTGTGATCTACTAAGACTGCGTGCACAATTGATTAAACTTGCAAAAGTGGTGCCGACCGCCCTATTGTAACAAACACACCCAAGTTCTCCGGGTGTCTCTGCCACTACGCAATTAAGGAGTCATGGGTGGGACCTGATATTCAGCTGGGAATGATTAATACATTAAATAAACACAAGACATGTATAACTATTAGCCACAAGACGATTAGGCTTATATTTAATATGCCACAAATTAATCCCGCATAACAAACATGACAGAATGAGTCAATCGCACCCTCAAGACCATGATTGCTGCCTTCGTTGGGAACCATCATCAGGACTGGGATAAGTGGCTGCCTGAATTCCGGTTTGCCCTTAACACCGCTGTCCATGAGACGACCGGTTCAACCCCTGCCAGGTTGACTCTCGGGCGGAATCTGATGGGACCCCTGGAACGACTGGTGCACAAAACTCCACCGCCACACACATCTGCATATCACACCATACTTACCCACACATACCTAAAGGAGGAAGTGGAGAGACATGTAGGCGCGTCCAAAACTCGACAAGCCAGATATTATAATGCACGATGCAAAGATGTACACTTTGTAGTTGGGGATCTGGTCTGGATAAGGGCGCACCCACTTTCCAAAGCTTCAAGTATATTCTCTGCCAAACTTGCACCCAGATGGTTAGGGCCTGTGCGGGTAGAGAAGAAGTTAGGTCCTGTAAATTACAGTATTCGTTGGTTGACTGATAAGTCTAAGGTGGATACTATTAATATGGTAAACATGAAACCCTATTATGGTCCCCATAAGCCGCTGGCTGGGGGGGGGGGGGTGTAATGGCCATAGGGGTCCATCAAGGCGTATATATATAATAAATATTGCCAGTCACAATTAACTTGTGCTCAGCGGGGAAAATAAATATATATAGTGTATATATACTTATTATGTCATCCATTTACTTATTATGAACTGTTACAGGCGCATTTTATAAATCATGCTAATATTAAAAATGTTAATAATATGTGGGGATATAAAAGGCATCCGGTGCTATCAGACCGGGCGGAAGCGGAAATTGACGTCACAAACCACCTAGGAGCACCTGTCAGACCCAGCGTTTTTGCTACGAAGCCACTTCATGGAAGAATCCTAATTTTTGCCCTTTTTTGTGGACTTTCCATTGGCCTGTGGAGAACCAGGACATCAGAAACTTTTTCCAGGAGGACTTTGAGTTTGATGCGCAGACGCGGTACCGTGAGTACGCTGCTGCGGCTTCCAAACATTTTATCGCTTGCCCGTACGAGCATGCCGCTATGTGCATGTCACGTACGTATCTTTGGGGACTTTGGGGAAATATATGTGCTGTATGAACTTTGGGGAGGTGAACGGTACTTTGGGCTGTGGGATTGAGTGTGTTGTGCGGGTTTTTGATTTATATTGGCAGGTTATATGGACGGGAGGGGGGAGGTGTTTGTTATGCGGGATTCATTTGTGGCATATTAAATATAAGCCTGATCGTCTTGTGGCTAATAGTTATACATGTCTTGTGTTTATTTATCGTTTAATTGTTCCCAGCTGAATATCGGGTCCCACCCGTGACTCCTTAATTTGCGTAGTGGCAGAGACACCCGGAGAACTTGGGTGCGTTTGTTACACTATTTAAATGAGGTTTTTGCGTCCATTTCGGCTGTCACCAAGAATACACTAATTTTCCTCCACATTTATGGCACTACCGTATTTTTCGGCCTATAAGTCGCTCCGGCCGAAAATGCATGATAAAGAAGGAAAAAAACATATATAAGTCGCACTGGAGTTTAAGTATTTTTTGGGGAAATTTATTTGATAAAACCCAACACCAAGAATAGACATTTGAAAGGCAATTTAAAATAAAGAAAGAATAGTGAACAATAGGCTGAATAAGTGTACGTTATATGAGGCATAAATAACCAACTGAGAATGTGCCTGGTATTTTAACGTAACATATTATGGTAAGAGTCATTCAAATAACTATAACATATAGAACATGCTATACGTTTACCAAACAATCTGTCACTCCTAATCGCGAAATCCAATGAAATCTTATACGTCTAGTCTCTTACGTGAATGAGCTAAATAATATTATTTGATATTTTACGGTAATGTGTTAATAATTTCACACATAAGTCGCTCCTGAGTATAAGTCGCACCTATTTTCGCAAACTATGAAAAAAACTGCGACTTATAGTCCGAAAAATACGGTATATGGTCTAACCTGTGGAATTTCGTCATGTTGTTGACATGCAGCACACACATACGATAGGTACCACCATTTTTAGGCGATATAGAAGTGTGATCTAGACCAGTGTTCTTCAACTTTTTTTTGAGCCAAGGCACATTTTTTTGCGTTGAAAAAATGCGGAGGCACACCACCAGCAGAAATCACTCAAAAACTAAACTCAGTTGACAGTAAAAAGTTGTTGTTGCAATTGTTGGATATGACTTCAAACCATAACCAAACATGCATCACTATAGCTCTTGTCTTTTAGTTCTTGTCTTGCGCTTCTATTTTGGTGACTTTTTCTTTTTTGGGGGTATATTGTAGCGTCCCGGAAGAGTTAGTACTGCAAGGGATTCTGGGTATTTGTTCTGTTGTGTTTATGTTGTGTTACGGTGCGGATGTTCTCCCGAAATGTGTTTGTCATTCTTGTTTGGTGTGGGTTCACAGCGTGGCGCATATTTGTAACAGTGTTAAAGTTGTTTATATGGCCACCCTCAGTGTGACCTGTATGGCTGTTGACCAAGTATGCTTTGCATTAATTCGTGATGAGAACGGCCGGTAGATATTATGTGACTCAGACGGCACGCACGCAAAGGAAATGCCTTTAAAGTTGTTTGGCACTGTGTACCTCTCCCTACGTCCGTGTACACAGCGGCGTTTCAAAACGTCATACATTTTACTTTTCGAAACCGATACCGATAATTATGAAACCGATGCCGATAATTTCCGATGTCACATTTTAAAGCATTTATCGGCCGATAATATCGGACATCCCTAATAACCAGCTCTATTTTTTTAAATGTACAAACCCCGTTTCCATATGAGTTAGGAAATTGTGTTAGATGTAAATATAAACGGAATACAATGATTTGCAAATCCTTTTCAACCCATATTCAATTGAATGCACTACAAAGACAACATATTTGATGTTCAAATTCAAAAACTTTATATTTTTTTTTTGCAAATAATAATCAACTTGGAATTTCATGGCTGCAACACGTGCCAAAGTAGTTGGGAAAGGGCATGTTCACCACTGTGTTACATGGCCTTTCCTTTTAACAACACTCAGTAAACGTTTGGGAACTGAGGAGACACATTTTTTTAAGCTTCTCAGGTGGAATTCTTTCCCATTCTTGCTTGATGTACAGCTTAAGTTGTTCAACAGTCCGGGGGTCTCCGTTGTGGTATTTTAGGCTTCATAATGCGCCACACATTTTCAATGGGGGACTGGTCTGGACTACAGGCAGGCTAGTCTAATACCCGCACTTTTTTACTATGAAGCCACGTTGATGTAACACGTGGCTTGGCATTGTCTTGTTGAAATAAGCAGGGGCGTCCATGGTAACGTTACTTGGATGGCAACATATGTTGCTCCAAAACCTGTATGTACCTTTCAGCATTAATGGCGCCTTCACAGATGTGTAAGTTACCCATGTCTTGGGCACTAATACACCCCCATACCATCACACATGCTGGCTTTTCAACTTTGCGCCTATAACAATCCGGATGGTTCTTTTTCTCTTTGGTCCGGAAGACACGACGTCCACAGTTTCCAAAAACAATTTGAAATGTGGACTCGTCAGACCACGTTTCCACTTTGTATCAGTCCATCTTAGATGAGCTCAGGCCCAGCGAAGCCGACAGCGTTTCTGGGTGCTGTTGATAAACGGTTTTTGCCTTGCATAGGAGAGTTTTAACTTGCACTTACAGATGTAGCGACCAACTGTAGTTACTGACAGCGGGTTTCTGAAGTCTTCCTGAGCCCATGTGGTGATGTCCTTTACACACTGATGTCGCTTGTTGATGCAGTACAGCCTGAAGGATCGAAGGTCACGGGCTTAGCTGCTTACGTGCAGTGATTTCTCCAGATTCTAGGACCCCTTTGATGATATTATGGACCGTAGATGGTGAAATCCCTAAATTCCTTGCAATAGCTGGTTGAGAAAGGTTTTTCTTAAACTGTTCAACAATTTGCTCACGCATTTGTTGACAAAGTGGTGACCCTCGCCCCATCCTCGTTTGTGAATGACTGAGCATTTCATGGAATCTACTTTTATACCCAATCATGGCACCCACCTGTTCCCAATTTGCCTGTTCACCTGTGGGATGTTCCAAATAAGTGTTTGATGAGCATTCCTCAACTTTATCAGTATTTATTGCCACCTTTCCCAACTTCTTTGTCACGTGTTGCTGGCATCAAATTCTAAAGTTAATGATTATTTGCAAAAAAAAAAATGTTTATCAGTTTGAACATCAAATATGTTGTCTTTGTAGCATATTCAACTGAATATGGGTAGAAAATGATTTGCAAATCATTGTATTCCGTTTATATTTACATCTAACACAATTTCGCAACTCATATGGAAACAGGGTTTGTATATTAAAAATATATATTTATACCACATCTTCAAATGCATCACTTCTGAATCGTATTGTTCTCCATATATCCAGATAGGTATCGAATCGTCTCATATTGGAGAGATTGACTCCGCTCTACCTCTTACACATGTTTTCTGCACAGGGATGCTTCCTGTGGTTCCTCTGTCATCCCCTCCTCGTCCTCACGTCCGCCATCGTCAACGAGCACCAGAGGGACAAGGTCGGGCAGCATTCCAGCGTGACTCGTGTCAAGAAGCTACGGTCCTCCCAACGTTCTTCTCTTGTGTTTTTATGCAGGTGGTCACCATCGGAGTAGTTCTGTGTCAGTCCATCGCCATGGTGATCCTCTACCAGCTCTTTCTGTCTCGTTCCCTCTACTGGGAAGTCTCCTCGCTCTCCTCCGTGTCGCTGCCCCTCACTATGTCCAGGACCGGTCAGAGGGGGCGCTACTGAGCACGGGTGCTTCTTATCTTAGGCATACGCGGACAAGACATTTTGCTGGTGTCTGAAACGGTGCTGAAGAGCATCCGCCTGCCTCTCGCGACTCCGAAGGAAATCAAGACAAGAGAGGGGTCACAAATAATTCATAGAAAAAAGAAATGTAAGGACTCAGGCATCATCTCAAAAGAAGAAGATTAGCTATTTGTTTTTATATTTACAGTACATACAAAAAAATGCATAGAATAATGTTACTAAACTGGCAGTCATTGGGAGGTAGTGGAATTTATTATTTACCGGGTTTACAGTGCGAGATGATGGACTGAACATCATATTGATGTACATGCGGGATGAATGACTGTTTAAAAGTCATTTTTCAGTTGTAGCCTACTAAAATGTGAATTTGCTAGCCGGTGGTACAGTATATGAACTGTAATATTTTGACAGTATATCTCCCCGTCTTCATCGGCAGATGAAGGCGAATAACCTCAAAGCTTCCGAGTGAATGACGTTATTTATTCGCGGATGCATGACATAAATATTTCAGCGCCTTGTTTACGACCTGATGCTTGAACATAGATCGCGTTTGTTTTTCTGTTGAACTTTGTTAGGTTTATGTAACACAGTTGTGTTACTCGTGTCGCTAAGGATTTATGATGTGCAACCTGTGGACTTGAAATGCAATTATTTTAAGGTAATATACAAACCCTGTTTCCATATGAGTTGGGAAATTATGTTAGATGTAAATATAAATGGAATACAATGATTTGCAAATCATTTCCAACCCATATTCAGTTGAATATACTACAAAGACAACATATTTGATATTCAAACTGATAAAAAAAAATTGTTTTGCAAATAACCATTAACTTTATAAGTTGGGAAAGGTGGCAATAAAGACTGATAAAGTTGAGGAATGCTCATCAAACACTTATTTGGAACATCCCACAGGTAAACAGGCAAATTGGGAACAGGTGGGTGCCATGATTGGGTATAAAAGTAGATTCCATGAAATGCTCAGTCATTCACAAACGAGGATGGGGCGAGGGTAACCACTTTGTCAACAAATGCGTGAGCAAATTGTTGAACAGTTTAAGAAAAGCCTTTCTCAACCAGCTATTGCAAGGAATTTTGGGATTTCACCATCTACGGTCCGTTAGATCATCAAAGGGTTCAGAAAATCTGGAGAAATCACTGCACGTAAACAGCTAAGCCCGTGACCTTCGATCCCTCAGGCTGTGCTGCATCAACAAGCGACATCAGTGTGTAAAGGATATCACCACATGGGCTCAGGAACACTTCAGAAACCCACTGTCAGTAACTACAGTTGGTCGCTAAGTGCAAGTTAAAACTCTCCTATGCAAGGCGAAAAACCGTTTATCAACAACACCCAGAAACGCCGTCGGCTTCGCTGGGCCTGAGCTCATCTAAGATGGACTGATACAAAGTGGAAAAGTGTTCTGTGGTCTGACGAGTCCACATTTCAAATTGTTTTTGGAAACTGTGGACGGCGTGTCCTCCGGACCAAAGAAGAAAAGAACCATCCGGATTGTTATAGGCGCAAAGTTGAAAAGCCAGCATCTGTGATGGTATGGGGGTGTATTAGTGCCCAAGACATGGGTAACTTACACATCTGTGAAGGCGCCATTAATGCTGAAAGGTACATACAGGTTTTGGAGCAACATATGTTGCCATCCAAGCAACGTTACCATGGACGCCCCTGCTTATTTCAGCAAGACAATGCCAAGCCACGTGTTACATCAACGTGGCTTCATAGTAAAAGAGTGCGGGTACTAGACTGGCCTGCCTGTAGTCCAGACCTGTCTCCCATTGAAAATGTGTGGCGCATTATGAAGCCTAAAATACCACAACAGAGACCCCCGGACTGTTGAACAACTTAAGCTGTACATCAAGCAAGAATGGGAAAGAATTCCATCTGAGAAGATTAAAAAATGTGTCTCCTCAGTTCCCAAACGTTTACTGAGTGTTGTTAAAAGGAAAGGCCATGTAACACAGTGGTGAACATGCCCTTTCCCAACTACTTTGGCACGTGTTGCAGCCATAAAATTCTAAGTTAATTATTATTTGCAAAAAAAATAAATAAAAGTTTATGAGTTTGAATATCAAATATCTTGTCTTTGTAGTGCATTCAACTGAATATGGGTTGAAAGGGATTTGCAAATCATTGTATTCCGTTTATATTTACATCTAACACAATTTCCCAACTCATATGGAAACGGGGTTTGTACAATCCATTCGGACTACTTCATTCAGTTAATGTACAGATTGCAGGACCATCCCCAAAATATGCTTTGTACCCCCACAATAGCAAAACATGAATTTTAGTATTCTAAAACCACTTAAACACCACAATAATCAACATATTAATACATGTCTTCAACATGATTACATTAGAGCTGTCAAAATGAGCTGTGTATAATCACAAAAAAATGTTTTTCATTAAATATGAACACGCTTTTTAAGTTAATCATGCAATTTAATTTGACCTTATATGTTCTTTTACCCGAGTCGCTATACAGTCACTGTTAAAAACAGTACAAAAAGGAGTGAGGCGACTGCGACTTGTGTTCTCCCTGCAAATTTCGCTCCAAAATACAGCATGAAAGAACTTCAAATAAAGCTCTCTTACCAAGTTTTTGTGCAAATAAATGACATGCCTTCAAATAAACCGTTTAAATGTGTCCCAGGATGATGCTCTGACAATAAAATTGTATTTGAGTACAAATATCGGGGTCTTTTCTTAAGACCATGTGTATTATGCAAGCGAGTAGTCACCTATGATTAATCCAAATTCCAAAATGTAATTAATCTGATTAAAGAATAACAATTTGACACCAATAGGTTCAATACAATATAATGTAATATTGAAGGATATATATGATTAATTAAATAAAATTAGTTTTTACAAAAAATGGCCTCCAGGCCCTACTTTGGACATCTTTGCATTAGGTTGTGCCACAAAACAGCGTTGCCAGGTGAATTATTATTGTACTAGAAGCTTACCACAGGCTGTGTGTAGTATAGATTATTATGCAGTTTTACCTTTTTAATCATTGATTATTGAAAGGTTAAGCTGTATTATAGTTCATTTAGTTTAGTTGACAGCATTATTTTAAAAAAAAATGCAGCTCCTTGCCGAACAGTGCCCCCACCTGGCTATACAGAGGCACGGCAGCCTATGAACTATTCACGTTTGCCGATATCCATGCATTTAAAGGTCAAACTGGACAATATTTTTTTGTATTGATCCTTAGAGAAGAGATGTCAAACTCAAGGCCCACCACGTCATTTTATGTGGCCCACAAAAGGCCTGGAAATAATATCGCGTCAATAAAGTACTTTATCTTTTCTCACTAAATGTATTTGTTCCCTCCTTTTTAACAGGAAAAAATGCAGGCACCGCATGACATTGCATACCTTTTAAACTTTAATATTATCCGATATAGCAAAAATATATATATTATCATACTCTCCAAACATTTAATTTTGTTTCTGCTTGACTTATGGTTTATAAGTTATCCATCAAATTGCACACTGTAAAAATGACAATACATTTTACTGTAAAATGTTCAATGTTTTTTACAGCATATTACTGTAAAATGGAAAAAACTTTACCAGTTTTTTTTTACGGGAAATTCTGTCGACTGGGCTGCCAGTGTTATTACTGTAAAATCTATGGTTGTTATTGTAACCTATTTTTATGGGCTTTCCTCTTTGTGGTGTTAAGTTCCTGTTATACGCTGTTATACAGTATATGCCTTGAGCTCTTATTTTGAAGGCGCTAAGAGCGGAAGTGATGACACGTTGCAGTGGAGCGGAGGTTTTTGAAAGAAGGTAAATAAAGTGGTCCTCGTGTAAACTGGAGCCTCCGTGTTTGTTATTTTGTAGTTTATACAGTATAGGCGACATTTATAAACCCTCGGTTACATTGGTGGCAGCGGTGGGATCGAGGTCCCGCAAAAGAAAGACGAGGACCACTTTATTTAGCTTCTTTCAAAACCTCCGTTCCACTACAACGTGTCATCACTTCCGCTGTTAGCGCCTTCAAAATAAGAGCTCAAGGCATATACTGTATAACAGCGTATAACAGGGACTTAACATCACAAAAAGGAAAGCCCATAAAAATAGGTTACATTATTTTTTTTAATGTCAATGGTAAAACAGTATCACCGTTTTTTTAACGGTAAAAAAATTGGCAGTTGCCAGAATAAAATAACGTTTTTCCATTTACCGTGTGTTGCAAAAAACACTGTACGTTTTATTGTAAAATTCTGGTGATTGAGTTGCTAGTTTTTTTTACTGTAAAAAATAGATTTTTTATTACAGTGTACGTAAATTATATATACCGTCATAATAATCAAATGCATAGGCAAATTCATATATCATTCGTTGTTACAAGCGGCCCTCTGAGAGCAGCCATAACTACAATGTGGCCCTCAATGAAAATGAGTTTGCTGTAGAGCGGTGTTTTTCAACCTTTTTCAAGCCAAGGCACATTTCTTTCATTGAAAAAAATCCAGGGGGACACTATCCCATCCTCGTCGCCATTGTTGTGTGCCAAACTTGTCCCTTATTAGCAATCTAAGCTTAATAATACACCATAAGCTTTTATTGTCTTTTTCTGCCTTTTATTCCCGCTCTTACTTTTTCACTTCCAGGTGTCCAACACACAACACATGTCATCATATCCGGTGTCCCCCGCCCTTAAGTTCCCCTTACAATGGTTCCGGTGTTGTGCTGTGACCCGAGTAACCAATACATGACACCCCGAGCAGAAAATGTAAAAAACGAAACTCCAAACATCCATCCATTTTTTCTACCGCTCGTCCCTTTCGGGGTCGCTGGAGCCTATCTCAGCTGCATTCGGGCGGAAGGAATAGCCTATATTGACAATTTAAAGTCGTTCTCATCAAATATTTGACGCAACTGTTCGATATGACTTCATTAATTCTCTTGTCTCAAAGTAGGCTTACAAAGCAATGAGCTGCCTGCTGCCACCTACTGGTACGGAAGAGTATTACATGGTTACTCTGCTGATCCCCAGACAGCACAGACACTCTAGTCTACAACGACCCATTGTTTGCGGATTTTAATTATCCATCCATCCATTTTCTACCGCTTGTCCCTTTTGGGGTCGCGGGGGGTCGCTGGAGCCTATCTCAGCTGCATTCGGGCGGTAGGCGGGGTACACCCTGAACAAGTCGCCACCTCATCGCAGGGCCAACACAAATAGACAGACAACATTCACACTCACATTATATTAATTATACATCCATTATATTAATATTACATGTATATATATATATATATATATATTTCTAATTATTTATTTATATTTTACTTTACATGCTTTTTTTTTAGCACAATGCGGCCCCCAGGGGAAAAAGTTTGGACACCCCTGATCTAAACCAACCTACCCACCACCACCAAAAGATAGCATTTCTGTAGAAATCACTCGTCTGTGTATTATGTATCGTAGCATTTTTCACAGTAATTTAAGCATTTTTTATTGTTTTTTATTTAGATGTGAATTCCAAATCAGTCAGAGTCCTCTTCATCCTTGTAGTCCCCGGTCACCTGCTCTTCTTATACATGATCCACCTTCTACAGGCCGGACACACGGCCATTTTAATTATTGGTTTGCAAAAAATATTTTTCCGACCAATATGGTGAAATTGCCTAACACGGCACACCAAACAATATCTCACGGAATACTAATGCATACTTGCCAACCCTCCCGGATTTTCCGGGAGACTCCCGAAATTCAGCGCCTCTCCCGAAAACCTCCCGGGACAAATTTTCTCCCGAAAATCTCCCGAAATTCAGGCGGACCTGAGTGACGTGTCGACAGCCTGTTTTCACGTCCGCTTTCCCACAATATAAACAGCATGCCTGCCCAATGACGTTATAACTGTAGAATGATGGAGGGCAAGTTCTTGGTTTCTTATGTGGGTTTATTGTTAGGCAGTTTCATTAACGTCCTCCCAGCGCGGCAACAACACACAACAACAGCAGTCACGTTTTCGTCTACCGTAAAGCAGTTCGTCTGCCGTAAACAGCAATGTTGTGACACTCTTAAACAGGACAATACTGCCATCTACTGTACATGCATATGTGACATTAATATCTAGGGCTTTTATAGAGAGTGCAGTGAACAACTGCACACACAACAAGGAGACGAAGCAGAATGCATCATCAGAGAGGGTGTTCAGCATGGTTAGAAAAATAGTGATAGAGAATAGAACAAGGATGGACAATTCAACCCTTAACTCAACAATGAGTAGATGAGTGTTATGTGTGTGTATATGTGTAAATAAATGAACACTGAAATTCAAGTATTTCTCTTATTTATATATATATATATATATATATATATATATATATATATATATATATATGTATATATATATATATATATATATATATATATATATATATATATATATATATATATATATATATATATGTATGTGTGGGGAAAAAATCACAAGACTATTTCATCTCTACAGGCCTGTTTCATGAGGGGGGTACCCTCAATCATCAGGAGAAAATCTCCTGATGATTGAGGGTACCCCCCCTCATGAAACAGGCCTGTAGAGATGAAATAGTCTTGTGATTTTTTTCCCACACATACATATATTGCGCTCTACTACGGTATCGAGCACTATTTTTTGGATAACCTTATTAAGATATATATATATATATATATATATATATATATATATATATATATATATATATATATATATAGCTAGAATTAACTGAAAGTCAAGTATTTCTTATATATATATATATATATATATATATATATATATATATATATATATATATAGGAAATACTTGACTTAGTGAATTCTAACTGTAAATATACTCCTCCCCTCTTAACCACGCCCCCGGCCACGCCCCCTCCCGAAATCGGAGGTCTCAAGGTTGGCAAGTATGATTGCAGTTCATCTAAAACATCCAATAATTAATCAACATCATCATTGGCATTAATTGATTTCATTGTCAAAACAATTAATAAATAAATAATACAGATAGGCTCCGCTCCAACATCCATCCATCCATCCATTTTCTACCGCTTATTCCCTTTTGGGGTCGCGGGGGGCGCTGGAGCATATATATATATATATATATATATATATATATATATATATATATGCAGGGCCGGCCCGTGGCATAGGCCGTATAGGCAAATGCTAAGGGCGCCGTCCATCAGGGGGCGCCACGCCAGTGCCACAAATGTTGAAGAAAAAAAAAGAAAAGAAAAAAAGTTGGTACTATTATTTCTAAATACAAAAAATAATCCCACGTTAATTAAAATGCAAAGTAAAGCCTATTTAATAGAAATATTATTTGTTACAACATTACGCCCCCCCCCCCCCCCCCCCCCCCCGTCCCCCCGTCCCCCCGCACGGTGCGCCCCCTCCCTTCCCGTATCATGACTCTTTTTGGACGTCACCACATCAAAAAATCAACACAAGATGTCAAAACGGCCAAAACTGTCAGGTGCCCAGGGAAGAAAAAAGAGAAAAGAAGAGGAGGAGAAACGAGAGGTAGCAGGTAGGTGAGCCGAACATGAAATTATTTGTCTGTTACAGAATGTGATAGTAACCCGGCTTTTTAGCATTAAGCTAATGTCACATGATTCGGCAATTGCTAATCAATAAATAGCTAGTTCTGTTTTAACGTCGGGTTAATATTGTGGAGGGGGCTAAATTGTTATGGAAAATAATAATGTAACGCTAGGTAATTACAGTACTCCCACCTTACATTTTTCAGGGACATTTGTATTAGATCTTTTAAGCAGCTGTTTTTTGTTTACATTGTTATTGCCTTCTGGTTAGCTATGTTTGCCCTGCAGGTAATAGTCACTTTTCCACCCCTTTATATATTAGGTATAGTTGTAAGTAAAAAAAAAAAAGGTCAAAGACAAAGCTATTCGGTTTCTTGTGAGTATATACACTTCACTGCCGATGTGGGGGGGGCGCCACCTAAAATCTTGCCTAGGGCGCCAGATTGGTTAGGGCCGGGCCTGTATATATATATATATATATATATATATATATATATATATATATATACATATATATATATACTACCGTTCAAAAGTTTGGGGTCACCCAAAGAATTTTGTGTTTTCCATGAAAAGTCACACTTATTCACCACCATACGTTGTGAAATGAATAGAAAATAGAGTCAACACATTGACAAAGTTAGAAATAATGATTTGTATTTGAAATAAGATTTTTTTTACATCAAACTTTGCTTTCGTCAAAGAATCCTTCATTTGCAGCAATTACAGCATTGCAGACCTTTGGCATTCTAGCTGTTAATTTGTTGAGGTAATCTGGAGAAATTGCACCCCACGCTTCTAGAAGCAGCTCCCACAAGTTGGATTGGTTGGATGGGCACTTCTTGCGTACCATACGGTCAAGCTGCTCCCACAACAGCTCAATGGGGTTCAGATCTGGTGACTGCGCTGGCCACTCCATTACCGATAGAATACCAGCTGTCTGCTTCTTCTCTAAATAGTTATTGCACAATTTGGAGGTGTGTTTTGGGTCATTGTCCTGTTGTAGGATGAAATTGGCTCCAGTCAAGCGCTGTCCACTGGGTATGGCATGGCGTTGCAAAATGGAGTGATAGCCTTCCTTATTCAGAATCCCTTTAACCCTGTACAAATCTCCCACCTTACCAGCACCAAAGCAACCCCAGACCATCACATTACCTCCACCATGCTTAACAGATGGCGTCAGGCATTCTTCCAGCATCTTTTCAGTTGTTCTGCGTCTCACAAACGTACTTCTTTGTGATCCAAACACCTCAAACTTTGATTAATTCGTCCACAACACTTTTTTCCAGTCTTCCTCTGTCCAATGTCTGTGTTCTTTTGCCCATCTTAATCTTTTTCTTTCATTGGCCAGTCTCAGATATGGCTTTTTCTTTGCCACTCTGCCATGAAGCCCAGAATCCCGCAGCCGCCTCTTCACTGTAGATGTTGACACTGGTGTTTTGCGGGTACTATTTAATGAAGATGCCAGTTGGGGACCTGTGAGGCGTCTGTTTCTCAAACTAGAGACTCTAATGTACTTATCTTCTTGCTCAGTTGTGCAACGTGGCCTTCCACTTCTTTTTCTACTCTGGTTAGAGCCTGTTTGTGCTGTCCTCTGAAGGGAGTAGTACACACCGTTGTAGGAAATCTTCAATTTCTTAGCAATTTCTCACATGGAATAGCCTTCATTTCTAAGAACAAGAATAGACTGTCGAGTTTCAGATGAAAGTTCTCTTTTTCTGGCCATTTTGAGCGTTTAATTGACCCCACAAATGTGATGCTCCAGAAACTCAATCTGCTCAAAGGAAGGTCAGTTTTGTAGCTTCTGTGACAAGCTAAACTGTTTTCAGATGTGTGAACATGATTGCACAAGGGTTTTCTAATCATCAATTAGCCTTCTGAGCCAATGAGCAAACACATTGTACCATTCGAACACTGGAGTGATAGTTGCTGGAAATGGGCCTCTATACACCTATGTAGATATTGCACCAAAAACCAGATATTTGCAGCTAGAATAGTCATTTACCACATTAGCAATGTATAGAGTGTACTTCTTTAAAGTTAAGACTAGTTTAAAGTTATCTTCATTGAAAAGTACAGTGCTTTTCCTTAAAAAATAAGGACATTTCCATGTGACCCCAAACTTTTGAACGGTAGTATATATATATATATATATATATATATATATATATATATATATATATATATATATACAGCCTGGCCCCCGAGTCAAAATGTTAGGGGACCCCTGTTGTAGAGGGTGAAATTATTGAATTATTGAATAAATAACGAAGATTCATCTTACGTCTGGCAACGCTGAACGGAAAGTAACCATTAGAGCTCAAAGGCAAAAAAAAAAGGTATACAACTACAAGTCCCATCATGCATCAGGGTGTTACGCCCCGAAAAAGTTGGTCGCATCTCCCCCCAAACTCGCCATTTAGGGGGAAAAAAAGAAGGTAATAAGGAACTTTTGGAGATAAAATCATCAGCCATACCAACTACGTCGGTTCTTGTTGTTTTTTATTACCTTTCTGGAACTTGTGTTAGCATTTAGCATAACCTCGTTTAACATTGACCCACGTGGTGAGCGTGTAAGTGTGTGTGTGTGTGCGTGCGTGTGTGTGTGTGTGTGTGCGTGTGTGCGTGTGCGCGCAGGCTGTGTCCACTGTCAGTCTGTTGGCTAAAAGCAGAGAAGACATTTCTGCCTCCTGACTCGGACTCCGACTTCTTCCCGCCTCACTGAAACTTAACAGGTTGGTGTGACTACGATGCTAAAATGTAGCATGTAAGCTAACCTAAATATAGCTTACTATTATTTTGCAAGCGTGGCGACCTTCTAGAACCACGCCGTTCCCTCCTTCGTCACTTCTAAACTTCTCTTTTAATTGTGGCTTAATCTAGCTAACTTAAAAAAGGCGTTTATTATAAAATAATACATTTTAGTGTACTTCAGCATGCTATGGAAAGCATTGATTGATTGAAACTTGTATTAGTAGATTGCACAGTACAGTACATATTCCGTACAATTGACCACTAAATGGTAACACCCCAATACGTTTTTCAACTTGATTTTAAATGTGCTTTATAAATAAAGTTGATTTGATTAAATCGGGTCCACTTAAATTGATTCATGATACAGAGATATACTATCAGATATATTCTATCATCGTAATGCAGTCATCACACAAGATAATCATCAGAGTATGTACATTGAATTATTTACATTATTTACAATTTGGGGAGGGGGTTAGGTTTGGTTGTTATCAACACTTCAGTCATCAACAATTGAGAACAGAGAAATGGACATTGAAACAGTGTAGGTCTGACTTGGTAGGATATGTACAGCAAGTAGTGGACATAGAGAGAGAGAGAGAGATATCAGAAAACATAAGAAAAAGTATCTACATTTGATTATTTACAATCCGGGGAGGGTGTTAGTTTAGGGTTGAAGTTGCCTGGAGGTGTTCTTTTATTGCGGTTTTGAAGGAGGATAGAGATGCCCTTTCTTTTACACCTGTTGGGAGCGCATTCCACATTGATGTGGCATAAAAAGAGAATTAGTTAAGACCTTTGTTAGATCGGAATCTGGGTTTAACGTGGTTTGTGGAGCTCCCCCTGGTGTTGTGGTTATGGCGGTCATTTACGTTATGGAAGTAGTTTGACATGTACTTCGGTATCAGGGAGGTGTAGAGGATTTTATAGACTAGGCTCAGTGCAAGTTGTTTTACTCTGTCCTCCACCCTGAGCCAGCCCACTTTGGAGAAGTGGGTAGGAGTGAGGTGGGGTCTGGGGTGGAGGTCTAGAAGTAATCTGACTAGCTTGTTCTGGGATGTTTGGAGTCTAGATTTGAGGGTTTTGGAGGTGCTGGGGTACCAGGAGGTGAATGCGTAATCGAAGGAAGCAGCAAAGCTGATTTAATCCTACCCCTTTCCCACTTCAGAGCGTTTACAAATATATAGAATCATTTACTGACCACCTTTTTATAATAAAATAACATCTGTGAATTAGTATACGCAACAGTTTTGTAATATGTAATTAATTAATTCAGTCATTAACATACTGAGATGAAGAATATCTTATTTTCAATAAGGTTGAAAGTATTTCTTATAATTCTTCTTCTTTGTACTTTGTAAGCACCATTCATTTGAACAACATCTTAAACTGGATCAAATCAGTACAATGTTTAACTTCATTACTTAATCCATTCCATAATTTGATTCCACATACTGATATGCTAAAGGTTCTAAGTGTTGTACGTGCATACAAATGTTTTAAATTAGATTTTCCTCTAAAGTTATATTTCTCCTCTTTAGTTGAGAAGAATTGTTGTACATTCTTTGGTAGCAGGTTATAGTTTGCTTTGTACATCATTTTAGCTGTTTGCAATTTTACCAAATCACCGAACTTTAATATTTTTTACTCAATAAATAAAGGGTTTGTATGTTCTCTATATCCAACATTATGTAGTATTCTAATTGATCTTTTTTGTAACACGGTTAGCGAATGTAGCGCACATTTGTTGTTATTTCCCCATATTTCTGCACAATAACTCAGATATGGTAACACTAGCGAGCAGTAGAGAATATGAAGTGCTTTTTGGCCCAGGACGTATAAGTTGTTTAAGTCGGGGGCCACGTAAATCAATTCATGGTACAAATACATACTATCAGCATAATACAGTCATCACACAAGTTAATCATCAGAGTATATACATTAAATTATTTACATTATTTACAATCCAGGGTGCGGGGGGTTAGGTTTGGTTGATATAAGCACTTCAGTCATCAACAATTGCATCATCTGAGAAATGGACATTGAAACAGTGTAGGTCTGACTTGGTAGGATATGTACAGCGAGCAGTGAACATAGTGAGCTCAGAAATCATGAGAACAAGTATATACATTCCATTATTTACATTTGATTATTTACAATCCGGGGAGGTGGGATCTATCAAGAGCTGCATGCTTTTAATTCATTATTTTTATTTATCTCCTTCATTGATGTGCATCTTTGATCGATAGACAATTATACCTCAATTATTCAATTATACATTTACACACCAATGCCTGAGAAGGAGCAGGATGAAGAAAAATTGTATGTATTCATGCCCCCTTCAACATAACACGTAGTCTTACTTAATGGATATCATATAAACCAACAATTACATCCCTATATAATGAAAACAAACAAAAAACACACAAAAAAACACAACAAGTGCAAAACTTCATGAAGTACAAACCGAACAAAAAAAAAATATATACACCTCACGGGATGATACAAAACAAATACAAAACCAGGCAAAAAATAAGTAAACTAATAAATATAAAGCAAATCCATATGATCTTATTGTTCTATCTTTATATATTTTTTTCAATTGGAATATATTTTTACAGTCTTTTATCTCATTGTAAAGAGAATTCCATAGTTTCACCCCCACCACTGATTTACACATTTGTTTTAAAGTTGTCCTTGAATACTGATGTTTGAAATGACCTTTTCTTCTATGGTCTGTATTCTCGGAAGTGATGACAAACATTTTTTGTAAATTTGCTGGTAATGTTTTACTTTTAGCCTTAAACATGACACATAATTAGACCAGTTATTGATGGACATCTAAATCTTCTCTTCCGCAATGTTTTGGATAAAGAGTAAATTCGGCGCACACTTTTTGTGTCTCACACAGCCAGAAATTGTGGAGGTCAGGGCTGAAGAAGACAAAGTGCATGAGTCTAATCAGAGTGTTCCACTGATGAGATCACATGCTGGCTAACAAACTTCACGAGGCTCGTCATTGTGCCACTTAAGCCATGGCCGCACGAACACGGAGAGTTTCAAAAACACATATTTTGGGGTTAAAACGATCTCCATCCACGCAAGTGTAGTTTCAAAACAGTCTATGTCTACACACAAACATACACTTGCTGTCATGCACATTTTGTCCAATCAGAAGCCTGAATAAAGCAGAAATAGCTGACTTGGTGGCATTACACCTCCTGTTATGTTTATTTTGATATACTAGGCGTACAATGACATGTACCGTATTTTTCGGAGTATAAGTCGCACTGGCCGAAAATGCATAATAAAGAAGGAAAAAAACATATAAGTCGCACTGGAGTATAAGTCGCATTTTTGGGGGAAATTTTTTTGATAAAACCCAACACCAAGAATAGACATTTGAAAGGCAATTTAAAATAAATAAAGAATAGTGAACAACAGGCTGAATAAGTGTACGTTATATGACGCATAAATAACCGACTGAGAACGTGCCTGGTATGTTAACGTAACATATTTAATGTAGATCAGTGTGCTAATATGGTTTTGGACAAGGTATTATGGGTAATGGCAGTCAGGTATGGGGGAATCGAGCCACACCGTTTTTTCCGCCATACATGCAATTAAACAGTTACGTAATCGTCACTGTATTAAAGCAGTATAAAATAGTACGTCATCAAATTATTCAGACAAATATAATAATTACAAATAAAGTGTACCTTATAATTATTCTAAGCATGCAATATATACATTTTCGTATTATGCAAATAAAATAAATAGTCCCATTTTGGCTGAATAAACATAAAGCACCTTCCATAAAATGTAAATTAACTTAAAAATCATTTAGGCTCCTACACACTCTACAAGGAGGATGCTACATTATTTTTTTTTAGTTGCTTGCTCACTTCGCGCCCAGCTCCATCTACAGGAATGCAAGCAAGACACGTAAGTTAACTTCATGATTTATCGTTAAACAAGGACTAAAAACATAAGATAAGGTTGCACATTTCTTATGATACAGAGCAAAAAGTCGTGCTTGTCAAAGTTGTTCCATCAGGCGGAAGTTCGAAAGTGATCATATCCAAAAACAACTGACTGTCATTTGCGCCGGTTTGAGTGTCGCAAAGCCCATTTTGATGTCTTTTTTTATTCATGTAGAGTGAAAATAGCAGCATGTTTATGTTCAAACATACAGTAATTCCTCTTATGGTGCGTTTAGAGGCAGCAGGGCAGTGTTGTTAACCGTGCCGTCATCACAAGTCACCGTTTGTAAAATTCTGCGTTTTGAAAGACACAAGTATGCGTCTGCGTGTGGACAAGAGGCCTAAATAGGGATGTCCGATAATGGCTTTTTGCCGATATCCGATATTCCGATATTGCCCAACTCTTTAATTACCGATACCGATATCAAACGATACCGATATATACAGTCGTTCAATTAACACATTATTATGCCTAATTTGGACAACCAGGTATGGTGACGATAAGGTCCTTTTTAAAAAATAAAATAAAATAAGATGAATAAATTAAAAACATTTTCTTGAATAAAAAAGAAAGTAAAACAATATAAAAACCGTTACACAGAAACTAGTAATTAATGAAAATGAGTAAAATTAACTGTTAAAGGTTAGTACTATTAATGGACCAGCAGCACGCACAATCATGTGTGCTTACGGACTGTATCCCTTGCAGACTGTATTGATATATATTGATATATAATGTAGGAACCAGAATATTAATAACAGAAAGAAACAACCCTTTTGGGTGAATCAGTGTAAATGGGGGAGGGAGGTTTTTTGGGTTGGTGCACTAATTGTAAGTGTATCTTGTGTTTTTTATGTTGATTTAATAAAAAAAAAAAAACGATACCGATAATTTAAAAAAACGATACCGATAATTTCCGATATCACATTTTAAAGCATTTATCGGCCGATAATATCGGCAGGCCGATATTATAATATCGGCAGGCTGATATTAATCGGACTTCTCTAGGCCTAAACGCAGTGAATAATATGCGTTAATTAGGTATCCATGTTTGTGTGGACATGGCCTTAGTCCCGAGCCGAAAAATCCAGTTGAAATTGTTAAAAAAAAAAAGAAGTAAAAAGGCGTCCACACTCCAGTCTCCTGACGAGCATCTCCTCATTTATGATGTCTTTATGTTCTGCATGATTGCACCCGTGTTATCGCGGGCGTGCAAGATTATAAAAGTCTGCAGTTGTCTGAAAAGGTCAGCGCGTCCGACCTTTCGTTACGGTTTGAGCGGTTGGACAAAATTGAGTTTGAAAGGTCACGCCGGGGTCGTTTATCCCCCTCCTCTCCCTCTTTGGTCTCTTAGGTGCCATGGCTGAAAGGGTGCTGGTGGTTGGCGGCGGAGGGCGGGAGCACGCTCTGGCCTGGAAGTTGGCACAGTCGCCACACATTCAGCAAGTCCTTGTGGCTCCCGGGAACGCGGGGACGGCAAACTGCGGGAAGATCAGCAACTCTGGTATGTGTGTGCTTTATGTAGGCCTGGGCCCATAACACATTTTTCTGGACAATATATTGTCCCAAAAATTATTTCTGATACACAATATTATTGTTGGCATTAATTTGGAACCTAATTAAGCACTAATGAAATCATAATATATAATGATAATAAGTAGGGATGTTCCAATCAGGGATTTATGCTGCCCATTCCAATACCGACCGTCCATGAATAGGGATTGTGGAAGTTGCTTCCTAGCAGTTCCACTGTTAGACACGGCACAGGAGCCAAGCGTGCAGTTTTTAGCAAGGTTTTAATGTACATAGAATTTCTCAAAGTTTCTCCAGCCGGACGTGACTTTTCAGTCACCTCCGTAACCTCTCTCCTCCTGTTCCCGGTCGCTTACTGTTAAAGACATCAGATGATTAGATTAACTCGTACCACCTGGGAAATCTAATCACCTGTCAGCTGTGTCTCGCCGTCGGCACTTGCCCCGCCCCTATCTGATGGTGCTTTGCCCTCAACACCATAGACAGAGGCGGTGACCTTTGCTCCTGCAGGCCAAGAACCGGTATTTTTCGGTACCAGTTACTAATTGGGTCTTCTAGCAGGACCGTTAAGATTCTGGACAAATGATAGGGCTATTGTTAGAATGAGATATTGTTAAGTGTTCTTTTTAATCCATAGTCATGTTTAAAGCAGCTAATATCTTCCCATGTGAAAACTTTGTGTTTTTTACTTGTGCTTCACCTTGAAGGCCTGCAATGTCTACTTGAAGTGTAATGTACTCCCTTTTTGTGGAGAAAGCCGTATCTGTATAGAACAAAAAGCTGTATTTCTTTCTGGGCGGGAGTAGCTGTTCTTGCACTAAAAAAGCGGACTCTTTTCGTTTGAGTTTAGACCGCTTCTTGATGCTGCTATGATCGCATTGTAAGGGCTGGTCTCCTAAAGCTTAAGTAAAACTTGGCCAAGTACTATTCTGTCTCGGTGATCCTTCTTACTCAACATATGTCATCCCAAAAAATGTGGGATTGACCAGTGTGTTTTATTCCCCGAGAGGAAGACTGGTCAAGCGCAACACTATCTGTATTTTATTTATTTTTTAATTCCAGCTGACTGTCGTAAATATAACACACTGTCACATTCACTTCGGCTACTGCTGCTATATATAAAAAATCAGCTTGGAATGATCACAAATAAGGTAGCAACACCACACAAAAGTTTGTATCACAAAATCACACAGGCTAATTATGTACGAATGTATTACGTACGCTATCACGAGTCACAAAAAGCTTCTACCGCACTTCAGCGATTCAGTAGTCCGCAGGCCAAAATTAATCCACTCAAAGTGAAAATCATCAATCACACCTTACTTAAATGTGTTTAAATGCGTTCTGTTTCTTGACTCCACAAACTGGATGATCGAGCATTACCTCTAAAGGCCTTAGTGGCCACATGCGTGGACAGCACCTTTTAGCTCTTCTTTCCAAAATTGTGTACACTACTGAATTGGGGTCTTATGCCGCTTATGTGGACACTTATACTGCTATCTGGTGGTGTCAGAAGAGTATAACATACAATGGAATTTGGAAAAAAAAGTGTAAAAATAAAAATGAGCATGTCACTACACATGAAGTACCGGTACACATTTGTGTACTTATGAACGAAGTACATCATATCAAAAGATGATTTTGTGTTTTTACTCTAATTAGGGTCCAATAAGCCCGAATAGCAAAAATAAATAAAAAAAAGCTTGTAAACAAACAGCTTGGGCCTTAAGAGGTTAATTACCTTTGCTCATTGAATCTTGTTATTTATATAGTACACACAACACAGACAGTGGTAGCTGTCAACACTCACTATGGCTTCCGGTCCATCACTCAAATACGTCCGTGTGCAACATAAACACAAATAACAATTCCCATGAATGCCATACATAAATATGAAATACCAGCTGAGTAATTGTGTGGTCTTTACAAGATACCACCATTATCTTGTACAACCTCTGGTGCTAATAAAAATGGTATTGAAATAATAATTTTTCACATCTTTATTTAACCTAATGACATATAGTAGTGATAACAGTACCAATGAATACCGGTCTCGGTAAGGGATATCGGTATCTATAAAATCCTAAGGATACACGTTCCTATCCATGAGTGAGATCAGCAGATACCGATCACATGTATCGACTGTATGTTTTAAAAAAAAAAATGTATTTATAATTAGTGCTATGACAGATTAACAATCTCAGCACAATATTTTAGCTGGTTCTTTATTCTCTTTTATTACATACAATTTATTGAGCAAAACAAAGTCCATAGTACAGAATAACTAAACAAAATCAAAAACTACTATATATTACTCATTGAAATCTTGTTGCTCTCAAAGTCCTCTTGTGTCCAGGGATTTTTTGCCCTGAGTTTGTAAACATGAACAACAACAAAAAAAATAATATTTTGAGAAAATAAAAATATCAATCCAATCACTCGAATATCGATCATCTACTGATATCACCTTTTGTGTCGACACCATCAACGTATGCACCGATTCGTCGTCCTCTTACATGTCGTGTACTGACTGCTACAATGCTGACACACAAACAGTTGTTGTTGTTATATTATCCTCTCTTTTAACTTTTAATCTATTTGTTAATTTCCTGTAACGTGGTTCCATCTATACTTCTTAAAGCTTACTAAACACTAATTGCTTGTTGTTTAAAGTTACCTTAACAGTTAGCTTAGCTATTAGACTGTCTGCTCCTGGCTTGCTCTTTCCCAGGGTATTACATGTTTAGCCTTGCCCTCCAGTGATAATGGTACATAGTAAAGATACTACGAAATGCAGTTTATTTGCTGTAATGTCGGTGATTAATATTAACGTAGGGGAGCGGCTCCACACTGTGTATGGAGATATACAATTAGCTGCTTGCTGGTCAGCTGAGGGACAAAAAACAAATACATTTGAGCCAGAGGTGATTGGAATTGAAAGGCATTAATCACATTCTTTTTCATGAAAATCGGCTGATAATGATTGGCACATTCCTAATAACAAGTAAGCCTTTAAAACTTTTTTTACTCATTAGTATTTTTTACCATTGTAATTGGAAAGCCAATAACCTTTAGCTATCCTAAATATGTAAGGAAACATGTTTATTTTGACTAAAAAATAAAATAGACTCTCAATCTCTGTGAGCAAAAATTGCACGTCAATAAATATTGGAACATCTTGAATTGCAGTTTTCTCCCTAGTTGGATAAACTGGTTCCGGTGGTTTGTTTTTTTTGCCATCACTTTTCCAACAAATTCGGCATACTTGCACATTCGTCCGTGTTGATGTTTTTGATTTTTCGGTTTAAAGCAGAAATATTTCCACGCAGGAACTTTTGGATTTGCAATCATTTTTTTTTTCCGATTATTTTTTGTTACTTTGCGCTGCTGCTTCTAGCGAGGCTCTGTCAGAGCATGTGTGTATGCAAGCTGTTCAGCTTCCGCTCACCGAGACAAAAATTGTGAATGGATGACAAAGCGATTAATTTATTTAATTCTGCTATCGAATAAATGCGTTCTGGTGCTGAGAGCGGTGCACAGGGTGAAGCCTATTGTATGCTGTTTGAAAGCGAGACACAAAAAAACTAACAATCGGACGTGGCAATTTATAGAGTTCATTTTCATTTATCATTATCGTACTTTCCTGGCTATGCATTGCACCGGTATTGAAGCCGCAACCACCAAATTTGAGAATAAATAATTATCTTACATAATTATCTTAAGTACATTTTCAACCCGCATCACCTGCGATGAGCGAATTTGTCCAAAAGATGGCGCCACAGCACAAACAATAACACACCTTTTCAGTGTATCTGTCTGTGTTAAAAACTATTTGTTGAATACAAAACATAATGGCCGTTAGAGAAGGAAATAAACAGAGGTGGGTAGAGTAGCCAGAAATTGTACTCAAGTAAGAGTACTGTTACTTTAGAGATTTATTACTCAAGTAAAAGTAAGTAGTAGTCACCCAAATATTTACTTGAGTAAAAGTAAAAAGTATGTTGTGAAAAAACTACTCAAGTCCTGAGTAACTAATGAGTAACATGTTCGTTTAATGATGACGGCAACAAATAATGCACAAAAACATAAAAATAGCAATGAGCAAATTCAGAGCCAGGAATATCTTTTAAGCAACTAAAACAATAATATATATTAAATAATAATACATTAACATAAAAAAATTAAGGCAAATTGAGCCACAATAACTTAACAGCACCATAGGCTCAGTAGGCAGAGATTACAAAGGAAAATAACAAGTTAGCCTTTACGCAAACCATAAACTGATAGGTGTGGGCTGCACCTGGGAACACACTGTGCACTTCTTTCTGATTGGTGTTTCTATGCATGCGTGTGTATGTGTGCGTGTGTGTGTGTGTCTCTGTCTGTCTATGAGGCTGCAGTGCGTTAATAAATGTCCCCACACGATGTACATTTGACAGTGATTCATAGCAGGGAAGCTAACATCAGCGTACGGTGACAGCCAAAATATCTACTAACGTTACTTACCGCGATGTGCTTCCTCAAATTTGACGTTGAGTTCATGTAAGCTTAAGCTTGTTGTTTGCCGCTGAAACTTTATGTGCAGTTAATCATGTGACCGCCTGGCTCTGTTTGATTGGTGAAACGGAGTCAAACGTCACCAGTGACTGCATTTGATTGGTGAAACGCAGGCATGCGATAGATCCTACTTTGAATGTCTGTCTGACAAACCAAAACAAACAAAGCGTGCATTAACAGATCAATAAAAATCAGAAGCGAGTAGCGAGCTGAATGTAGATAAATGGAGCGGAGTAAAAGTAGCGTTTCTTCTCTATAAATATACTCAAGTAAAAGTTAAAGTATGTTGCATTAAATCTACTCTTAGAAGTACAATTGATCCCAAAAGTTACTCAAGTAGATGTAACGGAGTAAATGTAGCGAGTTACTACCCACCTCTGGAAATAAATAAATTAGCTGCACCGTTTTATAAGCCGCATGGTTCAAGGAGTGGGGGAAAAAATAGCGGTGTATAATATAGAAAATACCGTAGCTTAATAGATTTGCTCAGGCCTAGCTGTATGCTTTTATGTCAGGCTCTTGTTTTGATATTTTTGTTCAGTTTGCAGTATGTGTTGACCAAAGATTTATACCCACGTTTTTGAAAATATAATTCATATGGCCATGTCCTAAACAAAGAGGTGATCAAGCTGTCCATCTCGCCACAGAGGTATCTGTGAGTAACCACGCCATTTTGGCTCAGTTCTGTAAGGACCATCATGTGGGGCTCGTGGTGGTCGGCCCAGAGGTTCCGCTCGCTGCTGGTAAGTTCACCAACTTTTCACAAGTTTTCTTTTTAGTTGTCATCAGCTTCTTCATCGCCTCCATCGCTTCCCTCCCAGGTATGGTGGATGACCTGACGGCAGCAGGTGTACCATGTTTTGGCCCGTCTGCCAGAGCCGCCGAGTTGGAGGCCAGCAAGAGCTTCTCCAAGGCCTTCATGGAGCGCCACGGCATTCCCACGGCCCGCTACGGCTCCTTCACCGACGCAAAGGAGGCTTGCAACTACATTCGCACGTCAGTACAGTCGATTCACTCAAAGTAGCTCCTCACTTATCCAATTTCCGTTATTGGAAGGTTGTGACTATCATCATGAAACAATATTTTCAATAATCTCCTTATTAGGGCTGACTTCCCAGCGCTGGTTGTGAAGGCCAGTGGCTTGGCAGCGGGTAAAGGAGTTATTGTGGCACAAGACCAGGAAGAGGCCTGTCGGGCAGTGATGGACATCATGAAGGTGGGTTGCCCTTAATGCTGCGTTGATGAAAATGATGTCATTTTTATATCGTTCACCTTATCACAGGACCGAGCGTTTGGTTCTGCTGGCGACACAGTGGTGGTGGAGGAGCTTCTCGAAGGCGAGGAAGTATCTGTGAGTCCTTGCACATGGATGTGTTGGAAGTGAAGAACCAGCCCTGGTTTAACCTCTGCACCTTTTACAGTGTCTGTGCTTCAGCGATGGCTCCACAGTGTCGTCAATGCCTCCAGCGCAGGATCACAAACGGCTGCAAGATGGCGATCAGGGTCCAAATACAGGTGGCATGGGAGCCTACTGCCCCACCCCTCAGGTAGCTTCACTTCTTGTTTTCTAAATGTATGCCCTGTACTAGGCCAATAAGTGACCTCCTGATGGCCACGGACGGTTACTTTGTCACTACCGTATTTTTCGGACTATAAGTCGCCGTTTTTTTCATAGTTTGGCTGGGGGTGCGACTTATACTCAGGAGCCACAAATGGCCCCCGCTCTGCACTTTGCATACACTTTGCATACTTGACATACAACAAACCTGGTTGTTGTATGTCAACTGGTACTGCAAACCAGTAAATCTCAAACAGAGGTACTGGTACGCTGGCTCCATTTAGTGGTACGCCAAAGAATCATTTGATTAGAGTACAGTTTAATTTTCCTTTATTCATAGTACTGTTTAAACTGTGTGTAATGATACAGGAGCCAAAATATTAAATATACTTGTTAAACAGAACCTCTGCCTTGTTTTTAATGAATATGTTGGCCTACTACGCTACTGTATTTTAATGTTGGTCATTATGGGGGTACTTTGGGAGCCAAGTATTTTCTGAGGTGATACTTTGTGGAAAAAAGGTTACTGACATAGAACTTTTAAAATATTAAAACATTGCCTGTAGCCTATATGTTTTTCATGGTGAACGTCCCACCTCTACATAATACATTTCCCAGGAAGTGTAAGGATTGATAGTAGGGTTGTCCTTTTTTAATATCACACTTGAATATTAACAATCAAAATGTATTGATGGCATGCAAAGGAGAAGAGCAAGAAATGTTTTTTTTGTGAAACACAAGCCTATGTTTGTTAAGACATGACGCGCTTTTGCTGCTTCCTCTTTATGTGGCGCAGGTGAGCCATGAGCTACTGGTGCAGATCCGAGAGTCTGTGCTTCAAAAGACCGTGGATGCGATGAAGCAAGAGGGAGCTCCTTATGTTGGTGAGTGCAGACATGAGTCACGACTTGTTAGTGCACAGTGGGCTTGTTAGTGCCCGGCTGCAGTCCATGTAATCATGTGTGACTCCCCAGGTGTGCTGTATGCCGGGCTCATGTTAACCCAGAAGGGACCCAAAGTTCTGGAGTTCAATTGTCGCTTTGGAGACCCCGAGTGCCAGGTCTTGCTGCCCTTGCTGAAAAGTGACTTGTATGAGGTCATCTTGAACACGATGAATGGCAAGCTGGCCTCTAGCGCCCCTGAGTGGCACAAGGAAAAAGCCGCAGTGACCGTAGTGATGGCCAGTGCCGGCTACCCAGGTGCCTACAACAAAGGAATGGCCATCACAGGTAAGTAATTGTGGTGCAGACATTGTAACTTTGCATCTGATAATACTCATATTAAAACGTACTTGCCAACCCTCCCGATTTCCCCGGGAGACTCTCGAATTTCAGTGCCCCTCCCGAAAATCTCCCGGGGCAACCATTCTCCTGAATTTCTCCCGATTTCCACCTGGACAACTATATTGGGGGCGTGCCTTAAAGGCACTGCCTTTAGCGTCCTTTCTCACCTGAAAAGGAGACTATTATATATGTCTCCGTTATCCATAGGATTATCTATAACCCATAAAGTAGGCAGGCACGGAGCTATTTCTCAGCGTGTGTTTATTCCAGCCGACACGTTAATACACTGACACACAACATCCGGATTCCCATCATGTATTGCTTCAAAACTACGGCAAGTAGTAATGTCCAAAAACATAACAGAGACGAAGCAGAAGAACGTAGAAGAGACATGGCGACGACAAGTAAGAAGAAGTACGCTTGCAAGTTCCAAAATGATTGGAAAAAATAATATGTATATATATATTTGAAATACTTAAAAATACACACACCCCCCGTTACCCCACCTCAACACCCCCACCCCCATCTCCCGAATTTGGAGGTCTCAAGGTTGGCAAATATGTATTAAACTTGTGAAAATGTTTATTGGCCCATCTCAGGCAACTTTATTTTACATTTTTGTACTTAGTTCCGAAGCACACGATGACTCCTTTGAGTAATAGGAGTGAGTTTTTAGCATATACTTAGTATTTACGCTAATTGTATGCTGTAAACACTTTTCAACATACATTTTTTATCTTAAAACCAAACCAATGATATCCAAAAATATTGTAGGTGAAAGGACTGTGCTGTGGTTTTAACCCAACTCTTCCAGTCTAAGTTGAAATATCATCCGATAGACAGAAAAATAAATGAGAACTTACTGTAGGCCTGCAGAGAGTCGGAATGATGCAACTTTCTGTGTACCATGTGACTTGTGGAATATTGCATTTGTAGAGGTGACATGACTGAGTAAAAACCTCGGGTATAAAGTGTGAAGTTTGATTAAATTGTCTTTTTTTTTTTTTTTTTTAAGAAAATCTACTCAAAGTATATTTGGGATATGGAGTACTAAATAAAATATAACATCTCTGAAGGATTTACATTATTATTTTTCACAGTAAAGTCTAATTTTAGGAAGCGTGGACAGTGTTCAAGGTAATTTTCAAAGTCGAGGTTTAATGCACAATTTTTAAAAACGGCCACTACTGCCCCTAAGGGCTGTACAAATTAAAAACAAATGCTAGAAAAAAAGAATCAACATCACACTAAGTACAGACAAGGCTATACATTCACCGTAAACCAACCAAACAATGAAATGGTAGAAAAAAATATTAGAAATAAACTAATGGAGATCTATAAATATGTAAATAAAAATGTCCAGCTCAATATGTGTTAAATGCCATTGCAAATAAATAAGTAAAAAAATAAGTATTTAATAAATATGCAATCAAAACAAAAGACATGCAGGACACTTTGATTTTTAAATGTATTTTTCAGTTAATTTTATCGTGCATTTTATTTTCTTGGGATGCAAACAGCACTGATTCGGTGGAATGGTCCTTACAGGGACCCATCGTTAACTTCTACCGCCTTTCCACTTCAGGTCTGTCCCAGGTGGAAGACATGGGCATCCAGGTGTTCCACGCAGGTACAGGGCTGAAGGACGGACAAGTGGTGTCCAGCGGCGGGCGAGTTCTGACGGTCACCGCGGTCAGACCTTCGCTGGAGGCGGCACTGCAGGCAGCCAATGAAGGAGTGGCTGCGGTTGGTTTCCCGGGTGCTGTGTACCGCCGTGACATTGGTCACCGGGCCATTTCCCACCTGAAGCAACGCAGGTGTGTTTGAATGCGGCACAAAACTTTCAGTTTTCTCAATTGTCACTGATGTCTTTCATCAATAAACAAACTGTGGAGAATCCCCTGTGTCTGTTTTTTTTAACCTGTAATTCTGTAACCTATCTGTATATCTGCGTCACACACTGAAAGAAGGTGTTGTATTTCTGAAGTCAAGTCATCTGACCCTGTCTGACAGAGGCCTGACTTATAAGGACAGCGGCGTGGACATTGCTGCGGGCAACAAGCTGGTGGACATCATCAAGCCTCTGGCCAGGGCAACTTCCCGCCCAGGTAATGCTTTACATTTAAAGCTGTAGTTAAATATAATAAGATCATATTTTCTCACCAGGATGTAATGCAGAGCTGGGAGGCTTTGCTGGACTTTTTGACCTTAAAGCTGCAGGATTCCTCGACCCGGTTCTGGTATCTGGAACTGACGGTGTTGGGACCAAACTGAAGGTCTGGTTTGGATTCAGTCTTAATTAGAGATGTCCGATAATGGCTTTTTTGCCGATATTCCGATATTGTCCAACTCTTAATTACAGATTCCGATATCAACGGATATATACTGTCGTGGAATTAACACCTTATTATCAATCAATCAATCAATCAATGTTTATTTATATAGCCCTAAATCACAAGTGTCTCAAAGGGCTGCACAAGTGTCTCAAAGGGCTGCACAAGCCACAACGACATCCTATGCCTAATTTTGTTGTGATGCCCCGCTGGATGCATTAAAGAATGTAACAAGGTTTTCCAAAATAAATCAACTCAAGTTATGGCAAAAAATGCCAACATGGCACTGCCATATTTATTATTGAAGTCACAAAGTGCATAATTTTTTTTAACATGCAACATTTAACAACAAAACAGCAGCTTGGAATTTGGGACATGCTCTCCCTGAGAGAGCATGAGGAGGTTGAGGTGGGCGGGGTTGAGGTGAGGGGTAGCGGGGGGTTTATATTGTAGCGTCCCAGAAGAGTTAGTGCTGCAAGGGGTTTTGGGTATTTGTTCTGTTGTGTTACGGCGCGGATGTTCTCCCGAAATGTGTTTGTCATTCTTGTTTGGTGTAGTTTCACAGTGTGGCGCATATTTGTAACAGTGTTAAAGTTGTTTATACGGCCACCCTCAGTGTGACCTGTATGGCTGTTGACCAAGTATGTGTGTGTGAAAAGCCGTAGATATTGTGATTGGGCGGCACGCAAATGCAGTGCCTTTAAGGCACGCCCCCAATAATGTTGTCTGGGTGGAAATCGTGAGAAATTCGGGAGAATGGTTGCCCCGGGATATTTTCGGGAGGGGCACTGAATTTCGGGAGTCTCCCGGGAAAATCGGGAGGGTTGGCAAGTATGACTGGGAGACGCAACTGCTCTGTACTTCTCCCTACGGCAGTGTACCACTCCGTACAGCAGCGTTTTATAAAGTCATACATTTTACTTTTTGAAACCGATACCGATAATTTCCGATATTACATTTTAAAGCATTTATCGGCCGATTTTATCGGACATCTCTAGTCTTAATACTTTTAATTTTGATGGTTAATAAAAAAGTTTGTGCAGATTGCCCAGGCGTGCGGTCAGCATGGCAGCTTGGGTCAAGATCTAGTCGCCATGTGTGTGAACGACGTCCTGGCTCAGGGAGCAGAGCCGCTTTTCTTCCTCGATTACTTCTCCTGCGGAAGCCTGGATGTGAACGTGGCCGCCGCAGTGGTCGCTGGCATCGCCAAAGCGTGTGAGATTGCTGGCTGTGCTCTACTGGGTAAGTGGAGAAGCAGGCCTCAGTGGTTCTGTAGCACCGGCTGCCAAATTGAACCCATCATGTGTGGATGGTCCAGGTGGAGAGACCGCAGAAATGCCTGGCGTCTATGGCCCTGGGGAGTATGATCTAGCCGGGTTCTGCGTGGGAGCAGTAGAGCGTAGCGCCCTGCTGCCGAGACTGGCGGACATTACGGAGGGAGACCTGTTGATTGGAGTGGCATCCTCTGGTATCCACAGCAACGGCTTCAGCCTGGTCCGCAAAGTCCTGGAACGTGCAAATCTAAGCTACAGCTCCCCGGCACCCTTTGGCCACCTGGGGCAGACTGTTGGTAAGTATGATGTAAAAATACCACAGATGTCTTTGTGGAAGTCGCTTCCTAGCGGTCCCACTGTCAGACACGGCACCGGAGCCAAGCGTGCAGGTTCCACAAGGTTTTAATGATAATGTTTTTTCCCAACAGAAGTTTTCTCTCCCCGAACGTGACTTTTCAGCCACGTCCGTATCCTCTCTCCCTCTCTGCTCCCGGTCGCTTACTGTTAAAGACAACTCGTACCACCTGGGAAATCTAATCACCTGCCAGCTGTGTCTCGCCGTCTGATGGTGCGCTGTCTTCAGCACCATGGACAGAGACGGTGACCTTTGCTCCTGCAGGCGCGCTGGTCACACTCTCCCTCCACAGTCTTGATCCCCATCATGGGGTTACTTTTTTTTTTTTATGAATTCCCACATTCCAGATCCCAGGCTCGACTCTTGAGCGTTAATTGTGACAGTGCTTAGACGTTTCTAAGATACTATCCTCACCACCATGCAGGAAAATATACTAGACTCTACCAACTAACATTATCACTGGAAGACTAGAGTAAAAGGAATGGCTAAACACACACACTGAGCAGGGCGACACAAGAAGCTCACCGCTAAAGTTTCAATGTTCAGCCATGAGAAATTTCCGCGAAAACCCGCATTTTTAAACATTCCCTTCTCCCGTCAAAATATCACTTCCGTGTTTTTTTATGAAATATAAACAAAAATACGATCTAGACAAAATATGTTGCGAGCCACAACGTTGACGGCTGTCCACTTTGCTGCTAACCATATTTGAACACTGTTAGTTCCGAAACAGTTGTAGTTCTGGAACAGTGATTCTCAAACTTTTTCCACAAAGTACCACCTAAGAAAAAACTTTGCATTAGTACCACACTAATGACCAACATTAAAATACAGTAGCATAGTAGGCATACGTATACATTAAAAACAAGGCAGAGGTTTATTTAAGAAGTATATTTAAAACATTTTTTTACACTGTTTGAACAGTCACACTGTGTTTGAATATAGGAAAATAAAACACTGTACTTTAATCAAGTGATTCTTTAAAATACCACTAGATGGAGCCCGCAGACCACCAGTGGTACACGTACCACAGTTTGAGAATAACTGTTCTGGAGTATTTATCCTTAGCCAGCGAGAAGGTTTCTTTTTGACACGACACATTAGTAACAGAGGTCACAACACTGAAAGTATATTACCCGTGTGGGCGTGGCTACAGGATAAAGTTGCCAAATGGGAAACGTTTTCTGAGTTCTTGGCATGCATGTTCAAGAATTTTTCACAGCATTTTCAATGTTAATAATGTCAGTAAATTATCTATTAAAAACATGGGACATGTACAGTAAGTGTCACAAGAGGTTGGTAAATCTAAAAGTAAAATATAGTGTAGAAATGCACCCAATTGTAGGAAATGTAGTCTTGATTTTCAAAACTTTCTTTCGGGTTTGGCGTGTTAGCACTTTGTGTTGGTAAACATGTTCCTCTTTCTTTTTTCTCAATTTTCTCTTTTTTTTTTAATTTTTCAAATGTAGAGTAGGGGTGGTCCATCCAGATGTCGATACTATCGATACCTAGTACACTATTAGTATAGAAATGATACAAAAGTGATTAGATCGATATTTTTCTTTTTTCATGTTCTTATTACAAAATCACTGTTTTGGTGGTTTTTGCTATGGTTTACAAACTTAGGGGGTAAGTTTCTGGATACAGGAAGGCTTTGAGGGTAAACCCAATTAATTTAAATGGGAGCCAATAGTAGTTTTTACTTTTAATTTTTGTACACTAGCCACTTTATTTTGTTAAAATGTAAGTAGCAGTAAATACTTCACATTTAATACATCATCTGATTTACCTCAATACTAGCAAATTCTACATTTAATAAGATGCGCTTGATCAAAATGTGTTTGTTTATTTTAGTTACTTGCTATAAAACCTTTTCACTTCTGTAATCTATTGTCAAAGTGTGGGATCTAATATGAGGCCAAAAGTGTTTATGGGGACATCCCTCTTAACCTTGTTTACATGATTTTTTTTTAAATTTATCTTTGCTATTTGGGCTTATTGGACCCCAATTAGGATAAAAACTAAAAATCATCTTTTTGTATGATGTACTTAGTCCATAAGTAACAAACATGTACTTCATGTGTAATGACATGCTAATTTTTATTTTTACATTTTTTTTTCCACTCTTCTGACACCACCAGATAGTAGTATAAGTGTCCATATGTCGGCATAAGACCCCAATTCAGTAGTGTACACAATTTTGGAAATAAGAGCTAAAAGGTGCTGTCCACACATGTGGCCACTAAGGCCTAAGAGGTTAAATACATGAAGCACTTCTTACTGTAATGTTGGCCTGCAGGGGAGGTTTTGCTGACGCCAACAAAGATCTACAGTCGTCTGCTGCTCCCGATCCTGCGCAGCGGTGCGGTGAAAGCCTATGCTCACATCACCGGTGGAGGACTTCTGGAAAACATTCCTCGTGTTTTGCCCCAGGAGCTAGCAGTCGATATAGGTGAAGGCCTACATCATTCTACAGCATACAAGTCTGGAGGCAAATACCTATCTTGTACGGTTTTATAATTACACACGTTTGCTTCAGATGCGTCTCGTTGGAGCATCCCACCAGTGTTTTCCTGGCTCCAGAAAGAGGGCGGACTGAGCGAGGATGAAATGACCCGCACCTTCAACTGTGGCCTGGGAGCAGTGCTAGTGGTGGCCCCGATGGAGGCTCAGAGGGTCTTGCGGCAGCTGCAGGCCCACGAGGAGGCCTGGATCGTGGGCGCACTCGCTCACAAGCAGCCTGGTGAGTCAGTCAGGGACCTTCTTGTGGAGACACGCATGCACATTCTTGTCACGCGACTATGCCGCCGCAGGTACCGAGTCTGTGGCGGTCCGCAACCTCAAGCACAGCCTGCTGAGCGGCGGTCCAGCCTCCAAGAACGGCAATTGCCTCGGTGACATCAGCACGCCGCACAGGAGGACCAAAGTCGGCGTTCTCATTTCAGGGACAGGTTTGTGTAGTATTTCATGAACTTATTTGGTGATGTCATGTGGATTACAACTTGTGCTTTTGCGGTCAATACCAGGTACCAACCTGCAGGCACTGATCGAGCAGGCCAGGCGTCCATCTAGCTGTGCAGAGATCGTGGTGGTCATCTCTAACAAGCCTGGAGTTCAGGGCCTCAAAAGAGCAGCACTGGCTGGGATCCAGACACGGGTACTCTGTTGTGATTATGGTCATGATTGACATGTTAACAGGGTGCATCACATGGTTACATTTGCGCATTTCAACTTATCTGAAAAGGAGTAGGAAGAAGCAAAGCTTATATTTAGTCCTACACCTTCTTCATATTTTTAACTAGAGATGTCCGAATGTTCGATAAATGCTTTAAAATGTAATATCGTAAATTATCGGTATCGGTTTCAAAAAGTAAAATTAATGACTTTTTAAAACGCCGCTGTACGGAGCGGTACATATCCGGTAAAACACGGACGAAGGCCTTACTTGACAACCCTCCCGATTTTCCCGGGAGACTCCCGAATTTCAGTGCCCCTCCCGAAAATCTCCCGATTTCCACCCGGACAACAATATTTGGGGCACTGCCTTTAGCGTCTTCTACAACCTGTCATCACGTCCGCTTTTCCTCCATACAACCGGCGTGCCGGCCCAGTCACATAATATATGCGGCTTTTACACACACATAAGTGAATGCAATGCATACTTGATCAACAGCCATACAGGTCACACTGAGGGTGGCCGTATAAACAACTTTAACACTGTTACAAATATGCGCCACACTGTGAACCCACACCAAACAAGAATGACAAACACATTTCGGGAGAACATCCGCACCGCAACACAACAGAACAAATACCCAGAACCCCTTGCAGCACTAACTATTCCGGGAAGCTACAATGTACACCTCCCGCTACCACCAAACCCCGCCCCTCCAACCCCGCTATATATACACTATAACCACATATAAACCTGTTTGATGCGTCGAAGAGTTGCTGGGGATCAATTTTGGTTCAGATCAGGTAGAGGTTGAGCTGAGCCATGATTTTATGGCAGTCTTAAAATTTAGTAGAGAAGTTTGAATTTTAAGGTCTGTTGGTAGTGCATTCCACTGTGTGGTGGCAAAATAAAATGCATTTTTTCCCATGAGAGTCTTGAATTTGGGGTGACGAGGTCTGAGGAACTCCCTCTCGTGTAGTACCTGTGAGCATCACTTACTCTGGTGAAATAGTTGGACAGGTACTTGGGGACAGTTTCTCTGAGTATTTTGAATACTAGGCCCATTGCGATTTGGTGTGCTCTTTCCTCATCTCTAACTAACTTTCCTCATCTCTAACTAACCTACTCAGTGGCCTAGTGGTTAGAGTGTCCGTCCTGAGATCGGTAGGTTGGGAGTTCAAATCCCGGCCGAGTCATACCAAAGACTTTAAAAATGGGACCCATTACCTCCCTGCTTGGCACTCAGCATCAAGGGTTGGAATTGGGGGTTAAATCACCAAAATGATTCCCGGGCGCAGCCACCGCTGCTGCCCACTGCTCCCCTCACCTCCCAGGGGGTGATCAAGGGTGATGGGTCAAATGCAGAGAATAATTTCGCCACACCTAGTGTGTGTGTGACAATCATTGGTACTTTAACTTTAACTTTAACTTTAAGCCATCCCAGTTTGGTAAAGTGGGCTTGAGTTAGGTGAGTCCTGTATGGGAGGTTGAGCAGGAGTCTCACCAGCTTGTTTTGGGAAGTTTGCAGTTGTATTTTTAGTGGCTTGGTGATACTTGTGAACCATGAGGTGCAGGCGTAAACAAAACGACACTGTATGAGGGCACCGGCAAGGGTCTTAAGTGTATCCCTGTTGACAAACGCAGAAATCCTGCCCAAAAATCTAGTTTTATTATTGATCTTGGTGATTGCTTTTAATGCCATTTTTTCCACCCGAGAGAGTGTTGTCCAATATACAACCTAGGTAAATGACCTTGTCTTTGCTGGTGATTATGGTATCACCTGCTTTAATCGTAAACCTAGGTTGTGCTTGGACCCAAATAGGATGGACTCTGTTTTACCCAGGTGTAGTGATAGTTTATCGGAAAGCCAGAGCAGAGATTACTTAGTTCGGTGCTGAGTGCACTTACAACCTTCAATTTGTCCCTGTTTGAGGCCAGGATCACAGAATCATCTGCGAACAGGAACACATTTCTGTTTCATGCTGATTTAATGTCGTTAATGTAAATCAGGGGTCACCAACGCGGTGCCCGCGGGCACCAGGTAGCCCGTAAGGACCAGATGAGTAGCCCGCTGGCCTGTTCTAAAAATAGCTCAAATAGCAGCACTTACCAGTGAGCTGCCTCTATTTTTTAAATTGTATTTATTTACTAGCAAGCTGGTCTCGCTTTGCTCGACATTTTTAATTCTAAGAGAGACAAAACTCAAATAGAATTTGAAAATCCAAGAAAATATTTTAAAGACTTGGTCTTCACTAACTGACAAAGAAACAGATAACAGATTTGGTGTCCAGTTCAAAGTGTGACATGATTTATTTAAACATTTGAGAGTTGACTTTTGTATTTTACATGAGTTATTATTTGTAGAAACATGGTGCAAAGTAATTCATGATTTGTTAAAAAATGTTAGTGGCTGGTTAGTTAAAATGGGATATTGTGATTTCACAAGACTGTCTTAGAAGTGATCATTTGAAAATGTTCAATTTGAAAAATGTGCACTTAGAGAAAATATAAAAATAAAGTGTTGCATATTGATATTTATGTTTCTATATATATTTATTGTGAGAAATCATTAAGATGATCAGTGTTTCCACAAAGATAAATATCATTAATTATTAATAACATAGAGTTAAAGGTAAATTGAGCAAATTGGCTATTTCTGGCAATTTATTTAAGTGTGTATCAAACTGGTAGCCCTTCGCATTAATCAGTACCCAAAAAGTAGCTCTTGGTTTCAAAAAGGTTGGTGACCCCTGATGTAAATCAAGAATAACAATGGTCCCAGAATGCTCCCCTGTGGGACACCACAGCTCACCTTGAGGGGAGAGGACAGTGATCCGTTCACCTCGACCACTTGTTCTCTATCCTCAAGGGAAGATTCCATCCAGTTTGTGGCTGCGCTGTCAAAACCGATTGCCCTCAACTTGTTTAACAGTATTGAGTGGTTAACTGTGTCGAATGCCTTTTGAGGGTCCAGCATAACCATTCCACAGTACTTGCCCATGTCTATCTCTCGCCTGATGTAGTCAGTTAGGTACAGTAGGCATGTATCGGTGGAATGTGATTTTCTGAATCCTGATTGAAATTCGAATAGAAGCTCGCGATTTGATGGATAATTATCTATTTGCTCATATATTAACCGCTCTATAACCTTTGAGATGGAGCAAAGGATGGAAACATGGCGGTAGTTCCCGGGGTCTAATTCGTCTAATTTTTTTATACAGAGGTGATATTCTCACCAGCTGGAATTCTTGTGGGACATGACACTGATTGATAGACAAGTTGGTGTTATGAGCAACCATTGGTGAAATCGTGACAGCTTGTGGGAATATTATCATGTCCTGTGGCTTTGTTTGGCTGCAGCGAGCTGAGTTTCTTTAACACATCAGTTTTAACTTTGACGAACTTGAAGTCATCCTTGCGTACCCCTTTGTTTTTGTAAAAGTCTTGGATGTGCTGTTCACCGTAGAGGCCTGAATGTGAGGGCAATTTGCTTACCAACGTGGAAGCGAAGGTTGAGTAACGTCTGTTAAAGCAATTTGCCACATTCAGTTTGTTTATTTTCAAACTGTGGTTGGTGGTTATTGTTTTGAGACTGCTGTGGCCCAATTGTTTCAGCGGGTTATTTTTATTTTCCACTATTTTTTTCGTTGAAGTAACTGGATTTGGCCTTCCTGATCATATTAGTTACTTCGTTTCTTAGCTTTTTGTATTCTTTAAAGGGGAACATTATCACCAGACCTATGTAAGCGTCAAAATATACCTTGATGTTGCAGAAAAAAGACCATATATTTTTTTAACCGATTTCCGAACTCTAAATGGGTGAATTTTGGCGAATTAAACGCCTTTCTATTATTCGCTCTCGGAGCGATGACGTCACAAGCAACGGCTTCAGCAAGGTCGCAAGGTCCTGGAACGTGCAAATCAGTTGCTTCCCGGTGTGACGTCATCACATCGGGAAGCAATCCGCCATTTTCTCAGACACATTACAAACACAGAGTCAAATCAGCTCTGTTATTTTCCGACTGTTTTCCATACCTTGGAGACATCATGCCTCGTCGGTGTGTTGTCGGAGGGTGTAACAACACAAACAGGGACGGATTCAAGTTGCACCAGTGGCCCAAAGATGCGAAAGTGGCAAGAAATTGGACGTTTGTTCCGCACACTTTACCGACGAAAGCTATGCTACGACAGAGATAGCAAGAATGTGTGGATATCCTGCGACACTCAAAGCAGATGCATTTCCAACTGGACTGGACAGATCAGCTTTCAGGAAAAGAGAGCGGATGAGGGTATGTCTACAGAATATATTAATTGATGAAAACTGGGCTGTCTGCACTCTCAAAGTGCATGTTGTTGCCAAATGTATTTCATATGCTGTAAACCTAGTTCATAGTTGTTAGTTTCCTTTAATGCCAAACAAACACATACCAATCGTTGGTTAGAAGGCGATCGCCGAATTCGTCCTCGCTTTCTCCCGTGTCGCTGGCTGTCGTGTCGTTTTCGTCGGTTTCGCTTGCATACGGTTGTAACCGATATGGCTCAATAGCTTCAGTTTCTTCTTCAATTTCGTTTTCGCTACCTGCCTCCACACTACAACCATCCGTTTCAATACATGCGTAATCTGTTGAATCGCTTAAGCCGCTGAAATCCGAGTCTGAATCCGAGCTAATGTCGCTATACTTTGCTAATCTATGCGCCATGTTTGTTTGTGTTGGCATCACTATGTGACGTCACAGGAAAATGGACGGGTATATATAACGATGGTTAAAATCAGGCACTTTGAAGCTTTTTTTAGGGATATTGCGTGATGGGTAAAATTTTGAAAAAAACTTCGAAAAATAAAATAAGCCACTGGGAACTGATTTTTAATGGTTTTAACCCTTCTGAAATTGTGATAATGTTCCCCTTTAAGGAGCTGTTCAGTCCTGTTTTTAGTGAACTTAGCATGTTTGTCATTTCTAAGTTTCATGGCTTCTATTATGTCTGCATTGATCCAGGGTTCTGTTCTGGATTTTACCCCGGAAGCTTTCATGGGTGCTAGCTGGTCAGACACATGCAGGAAGTTGGATTTGAAGCATGGCCATGCTTTTTCAACCGATTGACCAGTCCAGTCTCTCCAGGGCTGCAGTTAGAGCTTCGCTGGTGTACTTTTTCATCCATCTGAATCTTATTGTGTTGTGACAATCTGATACAGATTTCTGAATTTTACATGTGCAGAAAATGATCACTAATTCCGCACTCGGTTACACCGCTTCTGGAGATCTTGGTCCAGTCTGATGTCAAAATCAAATCAATGACTGTTTGAGCAGCAGGGCACACCTGTGTGAATTGAGTGATCAGCTGTTTCAGGCTATGTAGCTTACAGTAATTACTGAAGGATTTAAATTGAAGGGCAAAGTGGGTTGCAAGTGTTTTTTTTGTTTTTTTTAAACATAAAACAACATAAAATTGTTCTTCTCTTAGCTTTGGTATATACAGTTAACATGGCTGCGCTAAGATGTGTGGTGTGAGTCTTCCTGTGTTTTACATACGCCATTCAGCAATGCTTCTGGGCTTCTCTCCTCCTGTTCTGCAGCCACTCTGGAGATGGTCCTCTCTGTGTCCTCTTGTAGGTGCTTTGAGTCATTGGTGGGTGACGGCTTTGTAGATAGGAGTATCTTTTTTTCAGGATGTTGGTGTTCAAATCACCTATCAGTATCACTTCAGAATTGCCTAAATCAGCTGATCCCCTCGTTTAGCTGTTCATAAAATGAGTTTTGCGTTGGGGGTCTGTACAGGGAGCCAATTAACAGTGGTTTGGGGAAAATTATATAGAGTAGGGGTGTGGGAAAAAATAGATTTGAATTCATATAACCATTCTCACGTTGAACGATTCAGTATCGATTCTCATTTTTCAAAAATCTTTTCTTAAATTTTTTTTATTGATCAATCCAACAAAACAATACACAGCAATACCATAACAATGCAATCCAGTTCCAAAACCAAACCTGACCCAGCAACACTCAGAACTGCAATAAACAGAGCAATTGAGAGGAGACACAAACACGACACAGAACAATCCAAAAGTAGTGAAACAAAAATAAATATTATCAACAACAGTATCAATATTAGTTGCAATTTCAACATAACAGTGATTAAAAATCCCTCATTGACATTATCATTAGACATTTATAAAAAAATAAAGTGTGACAGTGGCTTATACTTGCATCATAAGCTTGACAACACACTGTGTCCAATATTTTCACAAAGATAAAATAAGTCATATTTTTGGTTCATTTAATAGTTAAAACAAATTTACATTATTGCAATCAGTTGATAAAACATTGTCCTTTACAGTTATAAAAGCTTTTTACAAAAATCTACTACTCTGCTTGCATGTCAGCAGACTGGGGTAGATCCTGCTGAAATCCTACGTATTGAATGAATAGAGAATTGTTTTGAATCGGAAAAATATCGTTTTGAATCGAGAATCGCGTTGAATCAAAAAAATCGATTTATAATCTAATCGTGACCCCAAGAATCGATATTGAATTGAATCGTGGGGACACCCAAACATTCACAGCCCTAATATCGAAACACACTGCCTCTATATCACTTTGCTCCAAATCATCCCGTACATTAAAACAGATATCAGATCTTACAAACCCCTCCCCCACGTCCATTTCTGTCCCTTCTGACTACCGTGTAACTGACCATATCTATCTCAGAGTACTCAATAGAACTATCAAGTCTGGTCTCCGAAAAGGACAGAATTCCCACCTTACCGTTTCTAAAGATCATTCCGAGTTCGTCAATGTTACGGAGAAGACTGCTTACATTCATGTGGATTATATGCAGTCCTCTGGCAGAGAAAATGTTTTCCATGTCTTGTGACATGTGGCTATGGTTCAAATCGGCATCGGTGCCCATCTCCCTACTTTTTAACTACTAACAAGCTCCAGGTACCGCTGTGGGCCCCTCCTTCATCTAAAGCAGGCCTGGGCAATTATTTTGACTCGGGGGGCCAAATTCAAAGAAGAAAAATGTGTCTGGGGGCTGGTGTATCTATTTTCAGCAACACTAATACAAAACCACACAATAATGTCTGATTGAATGCTAGAACGTTATGACAGACCACTTTAAAAAAACGGAATGGAATTTTAAATTTTTTTACTGAATGAGACACTGAGAATGTACATGAAAATAAAGAATGCGGGATTTACAATATTAACTACAGAGGATAAAACACTGCATATTGACACCCTCTCGATCGACATATTTTACAATCAAGCGAAACACCGCAAAAATGCAACTATCACAGTGAAATATGAATGTGAAGGGTAAAAAAAACAACCCCCACCTACAATCTGATACATAACTAAGCTTTAGAACTTTGTTGTAAAAATCTCCTTCTGCATCTGTCCCTGACACCAGCATTTCAGGCTGGCCGCTCTGGAAACACTCTGTAGAAGCGCTCCCCACCCACACTGCTTGTTGCCTTGTCTTAGCTGCTGTGACTTAGATTACCATAGTAACTAAGTAGATTACCATAGTAACTAGTATATCATGCAAAAGCGCAGATTCCAACCATTGAAATACTTAGTATAGTTTAAGTCTTACGGTCATTTTGAAAACATCACTGCACATCATAATGGCAGCTACACTTTCCATCTTAAAGATCTAAAAAAAATATTTGGGAATGTCCGGCGGGCCAGATTGAAAAGCTTAACGGGCCGCATGTGGCCCCCGGGCCTTAATTTTCCCAGGTCTGATCTAAAGGCCCTGCCAGGCACCTCCAACATATGACATAAAAGAAAACCAGCAACAGAAGTTTGCTAACTTTGTTTTGCTTATTTTTTTTACTCACGCTTTGCAAATGCTCCATGGCCAATTATGAACATTTCTGTGGGGAAACTTGAGAAAGTGTGGAGTTTGATTTTTCTTGCACATGGATCCAGGTGGTGGACCACAAACTCTACGGAAGCCGAGCGGAGTTTGACGGCACCATTGACCGCGTCCTCGAAGAATTTGGGGTGGAGCTTGTGTGTCTGGCTGGATTCATGCGGATCCTCACGGGGGGGTTTGTTAAGAAATGGAACAGTGAGTTGAAGTATTAGTGTCACTGTGAATCACATTTTATTTTTAACATGATCTCATTTTAGGTAAGATCTTGAACATCCATCCTTCCTTGCTGCCTTCCTTCAAGGGTGTGAACGCCCAAAAGCAGGCTCTCCAGGCCGGGGTGCGGGTTAGCGGCTGCACGGTCCACTTTGTTGCGGTAAGTCAGCCATATTGTCACCTACACGCGCACGTAACCCAGCTGAATGGGCTTGTTCCGTCTATCAGGAGGAGGTGGACGCAGGGGCCATCATCGTGCAGGAGGCGGTGCCGGTGGTGAGCGGCGACACTGAAGAAAGTCTGTCGGCCCGAATCAAAGAGGCCGAGCACAGGGCCTTCCCTGCGGCGATGGAGCTGGTCTCCAGCGGAGCTGTCCATCTCAGTGAGGATGGACGTGTCATCTGGAGGTCACATTAGTACTTTGCATGACTACAGCTGAGTAATGTGTAGTGTGACACTGTTACAAAACATTCCTAATGTGCATGCATGTTACATTTTTCCTGGATGAATACATATTATGCACAGTAAACAACATTTCTTTATCTACTCCAAATGTTTGTGTTTAAATGTACTTGTGTGAATTAGAGCTGCACAGAACAAAAAATGCTATTCTTTCTAAATGGTTTACTTGTAGTGTATGCACATATACTGTATAAGCCTATATACCGGTACTAGGGGTGTAACGGTACACAAATATTTTGGTTCGGTACATACCTCGGTTTGGTTAATTTTCGGTACAGTCAGAAAACAACAAAATATAAATTTTTTGGTTTATTTATTTACCAAATTTGTAAATAATGGCTTTATCCTTTTAACATTGGGAACACTATAATAATTCTGCCCACGTTAATCAACATTAAACTGCCTCAAGTTGTTGCTCAGATTAAATAAAATCACAAAACTTTTCTTCTACATATAAAACAGTTTCAAGTCAACTCATCATGCTTAATTTATTACAGCATTTGGGAAGCCTGTAGTTGATTTATTATGTAAATGTTATATTTTTTATCAACATTTGATAGCAGGAACCCTGCCATTCAGAACTAGGCTGCTCCATTACTAATGATTAATGTAACTATAGCTGAAAAAATGGTACAATAGCAATAGGAGAGACTATTCATCCCTGAACACCATGGAGTTCATGTAGGCTTAATGATGCAGTTACATTATTATATCAACTATCAGTGACAGAAACTCTTCATTTAACATAATGTCCTTTTTTGCTGCTTCAACACAGCTCAATCAACACAGAAAAAGGTCAAGTGAAATAACAGACAAGACAGGGCTTTGCTGTCCGTAACACACACACACACCGCAAAATGAGCTAACGTTACGCTAAAAGCGAATTAGCCTTCACCTCAAGCCAGGACTGCGAGCGAGCTGAAGCTGCAGTTTATGTTTCTAGAAGGTCAACGGGCTCATAGTGATGTTACTAGTAGTTGACTGGGAGGTGTTTGTTATAATTTGGGGAGAGTCCGCTGCCTGATGCTTACCTGCTAAACGCTAAGCACTGACTACATGCGCTCTGAATACGCACTGCTGATTGCTGTTACCGCTCTGTTTGTAACCAATCAGATGGTTGTGTGGGTGGGACAATGCTGGGTGCTGTGTAGAGGACTGACAGACAAGCAGAAGGAAGCGGAGCAGCATGTTAATAAGACTTTAGCTTAGGCGGCTACTTTATATGTTCGTGTGGAAACTTGTTCGGTACACCTCCGAACCGAACCCCCCATACCGAAACGGTTCAATACAAACACACGTACCGTTACACCCCTAGTATATACAGTAAAGTATGTGTGAATCCTCAGCAGGAAAATAGTTTTTTTTTCTTCTGTGCAGCCAAGTGTGAATGCAATTTCTTGCCTACAGTCAATGATTTGTCAACATGGATTGTGTTATTTCCATTTCACTCCACTGTCAAAACTTGTCCATGCAGATGGAATGCATGATCATTTTTGCAGCCTCCCTTAAATCAAGATTAAACTGAACCTCTTTGTTATTAGGATCTCAAGTATCTTTACTCACCAATTTTTCATCCTCAGGTTTGTGCTCCCTGATGATGAATTAGACAGGAGGTATAAACAAAGTTTGTTATATTTTAAAAACAAGACTTTAAAAAGGGTAGACTTACAAAAGCATTTCAAGTTCAGGTTTGTTGGCGCTTATGGAAGCGCAGGACTGAGAGTCTCTCGTTTCCAGCTCTGGTTGACAGGTGTGGGTATCCGTGCAGACCGTATCCGCTCAGTAACTGGATGATCTCCTCTAGGATGAGAAGGAACATGAGATGTGAAATTAGATGACCTCCAGATGACACGACCATCCTCACTAAGATGCACTGCTCCACTGGAGGCAATTGCAAATTGCGTAGTATGTGTTTTAGTAGCATCTTCATCCTGAATCATGATAGTTTTGCGTAGAATTTGAAGGAATATGTCTGCCAAAGGGCAGCACGGTGGAAGAGTGGTTAGTGCGTCTGCCTCACAATACGAAGGTCCTGAGTAGTCGTGAGTTCAATCCCGGCCTCGGGATCTTTCTGTGTGGAGTGTGCATGTTCTCCCCGTGACTGCGTGGGTTCCCTCCGGGTACTCCGGCTTCCTCCCACCTCCAAAGACATGCACCTGGGGATAGGTTGATTGGCAACACTAAATTGGCCCTAGTGTGTGAATGTGAGTGTGAATGTTGTCTGTCTATCTGTGTTGGCCCTGCGATGAGGTGGCGACTTGTCCAGGGTGTACACCGCTTTCCGCCCGATTGTAGCTGAGATAGGCTCCAGCGGCCCCCGCGTCCCCGAAGGGAATAAGCGGTAGAAAATGGATGGATGTCTGCCAGATTGTTGCCGGTTGTAGCAATACAACTAAAGAAGGTGTCAACCTGCATACATTTCCAAATGATGGCAATACAGGGAAAGTATGAACCTCTCCTATCAAAATGGGACAGACCAAGCAAGAGTGTAATTGCAGCTATTATTTATTACTTTTAATGGATCAGACTTCGAAGAAGAAAGGTTTTGGTTTGAGTTTGGATGGAACATTTTTAAAGAGAAGCTAAATGCGATCTTGAAAATCAGGAGCACCCTCGAGAAAAACGGGAGAAAAAAAAAGAGTGGAAAAGAAGGTAACTAGTATTGTATTTTGTGTCCTCTTCTACTGATGTGTTCTTCAATATCATTGAGGAAATGCTGAAAGAGCATGAGGAAACACAGGCTATGGTGTCTATAGAATAGGAAATGGCGATTATTTTGGATTTCTCTTTGGCTCGTAATGTCAAACATATCAGTTTTGAAGTATAATGGACCAGGGCGACACAATCATGCAATTAAGTGATCAAAATAATAAATGGGTTGTACTTGTATAGCGCTTTTCTACCTTCAAGGTACTCAAAGCGCTTTGACACTACTTCCACATTTACCCATTCACACACACCACATTTACCCATTCACACACACATTCACACACTGATGGAGGGAGCTGCCATGCAAGGCGCTAACCAGCACCCATCAGGAGCAAGGGTGAAGTGTCTTGCTCAGGACACAACGGACATGACGAGGTTGGTACTAGGTGGGGATTGAACCAGGGACCCTCGGGTCGCGCACGGCCACTCTCCCACTGCGCCACGCCAAATAATAGATGTATATTCTTTTATTCACACGGTCTATGCGGCTATGCGAGGAAATGGGCTCTAGTTGACTACACAAGAGATGTAACGTACACGAACAAACGTTTTTTTTCAAGGGAACCAATTCGTGTTTGGGAGCAGTTTTTAATGCTCATGTAGATACAATGTACACCGACTGGAAACTACACTAACAACATTTTACTTTTTAAAATGTATATTTTTAAGTAATTTTGTTTATTTTTATCTTAGATTTTTATTTGGATTCACTTTAATGGTTCCTTGTTCTGATGTAGGTCAAACGTACACACACACAAGGTAGGGTGGAACAATTTTGTATTAACATTTTTATTATGTCCTGATTTTATTCAAATGTTATTTACACTTTTCTATACATTGTATTCTTATTTGTTTTGTGTATTTTTATATTGATCATTAAATTGCTACAAAGTTCTTTAGAGAACATGGAAAACAGTGATACCAATGTCAAAAAATGGGGATACGGGACTACCTTAAGAAATATTTACTTAAAATTATTGCCAATATTTCAGAATAATTCTCACCAATACAGTAATATTTGTGTAAATGTTAATTATTCCGATCCACATATTGTCTTATGTAGGCTACCAGCAACATTCCCTCTAATTTTTCATGTGTCTGAGCAAACCCAAAAACTCCTTGAGCATTCAAAGGAGCACACTGTGGCCATACCAGCACACCTGTCCCAAACCCGACAAGTTAATTGTCTTATACCATTATTCAAATGACAGCAGACATTTTCATGACATTATTTTCTTGTTTTTCATGTATTGGGCGGAGGTCCAATTTTGGAAAGTATTTGTACCCCTTTCAGAGATCTTGCCTAGTGGTTAGAGTGTCCGCCCTGAGATCGATAGGTTGTGAGTTCAAACTCCGGCCTAGTCATACCAAAGACTATAAAAATGGGACCCATTACCTCCCTGCTTGGCACTCAGCATCAAGGGTTGGAATTGGGGGTTAAATCACCAAAAATGATTCCCGGGCGCAGCCACTGCTGCTGCCCACTGCTCCCCTCACCTCCCAGGGGGTGGATCAAATGCAGAGGACACATTTCACCACACCTAGTGTGTGTGTGACCATCATTGGTACTTTAACTTAACATTTAGTTCCCCTTAAAACATTCACCTGTTGCACAATGAGATGTAAGCATGGCATAAAATTGGCCTGGTTTGTAAGTTTGTAAGGATTCTGTAACTTTCTGTGCGTAAAATATGTATTTTTATGAGCCTTTCTGTTTTCTAGTAACATTACATGAATAATATCCATAAATTAACATTCCTAACAAATGACCGTAGAATAGGCACAAAACTGATTGGGGAGTCATAGTGTAACGACCTGGCATTTACACTTTGTGTGGTGTTGGAGTTGTCTGACTTTTTGTGTGGCCATAAACGCATCAGTGGCTAAGTGTGTGTGCGTGTGTGTGTGTGTGTGTGTGTGTGTGTGTGTGTGTGTGTTGGTGCTGGTGAGAGAGTGAGCGACTGCTGTTGATATGACAGATGACAAAGACTTGGCTTTGGCCTGGTTTGTAAGGCAGAAAATTAAAAAAAAATTATAATGTTTTTGTTGCGGTTATGTAATGGCAAAATTAATATTTCAGTAATATCGTGTCTAAAACCACAATTTCAGTCTAAGAGTTTGGCTTTGTCTTCACTACATTGGTCTGTTTTCTGTCCTAAGATAAGAGACTTTTATGGCCATTTTTACAGCCTTTCGGGATGTCACCAAACCCCAACTTCTGTGAATAGGACAAAGACCGCTGTGATGTCGGTTGATCACTAAATTATGTTTTTAGTCAAATGTTACTCTCCAAATAGGTTTCTTCTATGATTGATGTTAATAACCGCCTTGTCCAATGTTTATTGGAAACACTCCTGTTTTTGCTAGTAGCACAAATTAGATAGGATGTGTTTTGCTCATTCCTCCTTCATTTCGCCCATTCTCTGCTCTCTTTTTTGAAGGCATAACAGATTTGAATCTCTCTCTCTCTCTCAGCAAGAAGCCCTTATTTGGAATCTCAAGTTATTTGAGTATTCAAATAAATACTTAAAGACCTTACTTTTTCTCTGGACAAAATATTTTTTTAAATATGAAAAAATGTAAAACAGTTACAGCAGACAATTAAAAAAAAGACTAATAACAAGCCAGTCTTTTAAAGGAACGGCTCCTTTCAATGAGTCACAAATCCCATCTCTAGACGTCACACCAAGAAGGTGCAGTGGAAATGGAAAAGGGGCGTGTTAAATAGTTAATTATCTACAGATGACACCAAAACTAATGATTCCAATATTCATCTTTAGTGACAAAAAGAAACATACCGCATTTTTCAGACTATAAGTCAAAGTTTTTTTCCATAGTTTGGCCGAGGGTGCGACTTATACTCAGGAGCGACTTATGTGTGAAATTAACACACTACCGTAAAATATCAAATAATATTATTTAGCTCATTCACGTAAGAGACTAGACGTATAAGATTTCATGGGATTTAGTGATTAGGAGTGACAGATTGGTAAACGTATAGCATGTTCTATATCAGTGGTTCTTAACCTTGTTGTCTTAACCAGTTTCATATGCGCATTCACCGAACCCTTCTTTAGTGAAAAATAAAATGTTTTTTTCAAATTCAAGACAAAGTTATATGTTTTTGGTAACACTCTAGTATGGGGAACATATTCTAAGTAACAAAGACTTAATTTAGAGATTTTTGGACACTAGGGCAGGGGTCGGCAACCTTTACCAGTCAAAGAGCCATTTTGACCAGTTTCAAAAATTATACAAAACAATGGGAGCCGCAAAATTTTTTGAAATTTTAAATGAAATAACACTGCATACTAAGGTTTTTTTTTTGCTTTGTGCTATGTATAAACCAGGGGTCTCAGACACGCTGTCCACACCTTTTTATGGAATTTTTAAGCTGGTGCGGCACGCGGGTTTTAAATGATTAGCGCTTGTCAGCGTCATGCATGCCGTGATGGTACAGCATATAGCACCCACTACAACCAGCGTGCCTGATCAGCCACATGTTGAATGTGGCTTTCGCTTGCTTACGTAGGTGACAGCAAGGCATACTTGGTCAAGAGCCACACAGGTTACACTGACGGTGGCGGTATATAAAAAACTTTAACACTCTTACTAATAATGCGCCACACTGTGAACCCACACCAAACAAGAATGACAAACACATTTCGGGAGAACATCTGCACCGTAACACAACAGGACAAATACCCAGAATCCCATGCAGCCCTAACTCTTCCGGGATACATTATACACCCCCGCTACCAAACCCCGCCCACCTCAACCGATGAACAGAGACGGGGGGGGGGGGGGGTTAGCAGGGGTGTATAATGTTGCCCGGAAGAGTCAGGGCTGCATGGGATTCTGGGTGTTTGTTCTGTTGTGTTTATGTTGTGTTAAGGTGCAGATGTTCTCCCGAAATGTGTTTGTCATTCTTGTTTGGTTTTGGTTCAAAGTGTGGCGCATTATTAGTAAGAGTGTTAAAGTTGTTTTATATGGTCACCGTCAGTGTAACCTGTGTGGCTGTTGACCAAGTATGCCTTGCTGTCACGTACGTGTGCAAGCAAAATATGTATATTATATAACAAATGTTGGGCTGGCACGCTGTTAGAGGGTTATAAGGCCATGCCGAATAAGGCATTAATGCCATGCCGAATAAGGCATTAATAAGTACTTTATAATGACTAGTTAAGACCCAATATGTTACTAATTTGCATGTTAATAAGCAACTAATTAATGGTGAATATGTTCCCCATACTAAAGTGTTACCATGTTTTATTACTGGTGCACAAAATGAACCGTGCATGAACATCACCTTGTTCAAACAACAAAACCAACACAGTGCATAAACTCACAACAAATTACACACCCGCAAATCAGTCTGACTTCTGCTGTTGCCGTATCCGTAATACGGCGATAGGGAGAAGTTTTTATTTACGTGATGAGTCGGGTGTGTCTTGACCTCCGCCGAACCCGAGCCCGACTCACCGAACCCCTAGGATTCGATCGAACCCAGGTTAAGAACCACTGTTCTATATGTTATAGTTATTTGAATGACTCTTACCATAATATGTTACGTTAACATACCAAGCACGTTCTCAGTTGGTTATTTATGCCTCATATAACGTACACTTATTCAGCCTGTTGTTCACTATTCTTTATTTTAAATTGCCTTTCAAATGTCTATTCTTGGTGTTGGGTTTTATCAAATACATTTCCCCCAAAAATGCGACTTATACTCAGTGCGACATATATGTTTTTTTCCTTCTTTACTATGCATTTTCGGCTGGTACGACTTATACTTCGAAAAATACGGTAAATAGAACATCTTAATGAAATTTGGGTCCCTTTAAGTTAATTGTCTATAGCTGTGACTTGTCTGAATCAGATTGATTGCTCCCCCATGACCCTAAAGAGACAACATCCAACCTGAACCCACCTGGATCATTTTCTGCTATGGTGACCAAGTAGAAGAGTCCTTGACTGGACAGCATCTGGGACACGACTGGTAGAAACCTGTCGATGACCTCACGGCCTCGCCTCCCACCTGCCCAGGCGGCTTCTATACCTGTGCTGCCCTCCTTGACAAGACCAAAACATGTCACCGACTTCTCACATTTTAGAGCTTTTCATCAGAGAGTTAAAGCAACCTCACTGGATGACGTCACCACATAAGGGGGATTGAAGAGCAGCACGTCCACTTGTCCACTTAACCGGGGCAGGAAACACTCCACCTGGACCAGAGAGCAAATATTAAGTGAGCATTAAAAAGTCCTCAAGATGGGAATAAAAACTTTGATGCTGGATCTGACCAGGTCTGTGATGACCGGCTGCAGGCACACGTTGTTGCACGATGCGGTCTTGGCGCTGCACTGCGCCGCTGTGCCATTCACATCAGTGCAACTACAACAACATTTGACAAAATTGTAACATGGAAGAAGAAGAGAAAGAAGATGGTAGTACACTTACAAATAGACAGATGAGGGTCCTAACACGGATGCAAGAAACGCAGACACCACGCCGGAGCCGCTGCCGACCTCCACGCAGACGCACGGCCTGCAGACAGCAGCAGGTCAATATCACCATCCCAAAAAGGAATAGGCTAAAGCCAAAACTTATATTTGCCTATATATAAGCTTTGGCTTCAGCCTATTCCTTTTTCGGTCATTATTTTTCTTTTTGTGTGTAAATGTGTATGCTTGTTAAATACGTATAATCTGCACTGTTAAACTGATCACACAAAATGGTTGATGGTATTGTATGACCGAAATAAACTTATTTCATTCATGTCCCACAAGAACTCAAGCTTGTGAGAATATCACCTCTGTATAGGGATGATGCTCGAAACCGTTTTTCTCGGTTGTTCGATAAGAAAAGAACCGAGTCCTCGGACTCGAATCCCTTTTTTGAGAACCGGTGCCCGTTATCGAGACCACTATAGTAAAGAAAAAGAGTTGGTTCTTTATTCGAATCCCTTCCCACAAGAAATGCCCTGTGAGACGCAATGTTATGCCCATTTGATTGTAGACTCTTACTGACACCTTGTGGCGATATGAAAATACTACGTCATTAGTCTGGGCACTTCCGGGTTGAGACAATTGAGAAGTAGACAAGTAGTGTTAGCTCTTACAAGCCTTGGAAAAGATAAGTCTGTAAGTGAACTGTTTAACTTTTTTATATAACTCAATATTAAGGTGGAAAGTGTTTCAGTTTGATAGTAAGATGTCTATTGAAAAACGATTTTTGTGCACTGTTTCAATGGATGTTTTGAGGACTTAAAATGGCTGCCAGTCGTGTATTTCCACCATCGAAATAGTTTCAACACTCGGAAGTATTTGTTTGATGATAGTACTGTATATTTATTATTTATTTATTTGTGTGAAGCTAATATTGACATATTGTGTATTACATTTCAGTATGTTAATTGAATCACACAGCTTATACATTTGTCATTGTGTGTATTTCAGTTTAAAAAAATACAGTCCAGTGCAAGACAAAAGTAAAGATAGGAAAAGACAAAGCAAGATCAACAACAACAAAGAGCCTAAATGGATTAATCTGCTTTGGAACTTTATTAGACGTCTTGGATTGTTTGTTAGCTGTCTGCCAAGCTGTATAACCTCAACACGTATAGTGAGGGCAGAACAGGCAATATGCAATTATTGCCAGGCTTCGCTCTCATGTAAGGGGGGAAGAATTGTTGATTGATGACTGTGGTGTTCTTAGTGTCATAGTGTGTGTAGTTAGTATGTTCCAATAGCAGCAGAAGTGCACTTTTTGGAGAGCTGTATTATTTTCAGTTTTGTGCCCAAGGGACTGATTTTATTTAACACTATATTATTATTTATACACCTATAGTGATCACAGAGACAGGTTGTTTTTGTGTTACTGTATATATTTGTTTTTCTGAAAAATCCCACTTAACAGTCAATATTTTTTTTTTATTTTTTTTTGGAGGGTAAGAGTCAATATTTATTTAATTTGATTTTTTTCTTATAAAATAAAAGTGAGCTTTTGTTAAACCAAATATTGTGTTTTTTTTCCATATACAACAACCTATCTGGAATCAATAAGAGAATCGATAAGGAATCGGTTCGATAATGGGCTCAAACTCGATAATTTCTTATCAAACATAAGGTTGGAAGTATTTCACATAATTCTTCTTCTTTGTACTTTGTAAGCGCTATTATTTTGAACAACTGGATCATCCATCCATCCATCCATCCATTTTCTACCGCTTATTCCTTTCGGGGGCACAGGGGGCGCTGGAGCCTATCTCAGCTACAATCAGGCGGAAGGCGGGGTGCACCCTGGACAAGTCGCATATAAGTACAATTTTTAACTTCTTTACTTAATCCATTCCATAATTCAATTCCACATACTGATATGCTAAAAGTTCTAAGTGTTGTACGTGCATATAAATGTTTTAAATTATTTTTTCCTCTAAGGTTATATTTCTCCTCTTTAGTTGAGAAGAATTGTTGTACATTCTTTGGTAGCAGGTTATAGTTTGCTTTGTACATCATTTTAGCTGTTTGTCTGATAAGATAATTCTTCTCACGAAGCAGATTTTATGTTAGAGTGTTTTAATGGTTTTAGTCCTAAATGATCTCAGTGAGATATTACAGCTTGTTGCTGAGATTTTATGACCTATATTGAGTAAAACATGCTTGAAACTAGAATATCAGCTGTTGCAAAGCTGTGTCATCAACACTCACAAGTATAAAACTACTTTTTTAAAGAAATAATTTCTTATTTCAAGCATGAAATAAAAAAATCATGACTTTGACACAATTTTGTCTCATAATTAAAACAGATGACAGCCAAATGGACTTTGCTGTTCTATTTTCAATGAAACAATAGAAAATACGTACTCATATAGTAGTAAAGTTGGCACAGTACAGTAAACTGACAGTTAATATTTAAACATTTCACATGTGACATTTCAAACAATTTTGAACAAAAATAGTTCATGCACATTGAGATAAATTCTTCAAAATTACAATTAAAAAAAAATTTACTGGGGGCCAGGCTGTAAATATATATATTTTTTAAATATATTAAAAAAAATAAAATAAAAAAAAAAAATATATATATATATATATATATTTTTTTTTAATATTCATATATATATATATATATATATACACATTAGGGCTGCAACAACTAATCGATTAAATTGATTAAAATCGATTATAAAAATAGTTGGCGATTAATTTAGTTATCGATTCGTTGGATCTATGCTATGCGCATGCGCAGAGGCAATTTTTATTTTTTTTTATTTAATTTTTATAAACCTTTATTTATAAACTGCAACATGTACAAAAAGCTGAGACACAATAATCAAAATAAGTATGGTGCCAGTATGCTGTTTTTTTTCAATAAAATACTGGAAAGGATAGAAATTTAGTTTGTCTTTTTTATCCGAATATTAATCGATTAATCGAAGTAATAATTTGCAGATGAATCGATTATCAAATTAATCGTTAGTTGCAGCCCTAATATATATATACACACATATACATATATATATATATATATATATATATATGTCTTAATAAGGAGTTTCCTCCTCTCCCAGCTCGCTAGCCTCAATCTGAACCTTGGTATTTACCGTGATGACGGACTGGCAGTGTGTCGCGCCTCGCCAAGGAGCAGCGAGAATACCAAGAAGCGCATATGCCAAATTTTCAAAGAGAACGGCCTACGGATCACGATTGAAGCCAACAAGCAAACCGTCAACTTCCTTGACGTCACTTTCAACCTGAGAAATAACAGCTACCAACCATTCACGAAACCCAACACAACACTCCAATACGTGCACCATGACAGCAACCATCCACCCACCACCACGAAAAGAATACCTACCGGAATCAATAAAAGGCTATCGATGCTGTCATCTAGCAAAGCTGAATTTGACCAAGCAACCCCCCCGTACCAAAAAGCCCTTGATGAAAGCGGATACAATTTCACCCTCACCTATGAACCCACGCCAGGAAACCAGCCAAAAAAGAACAGAAAACGAAACGGCATCATCTGGTACAACCCCCCATACAGCAAAAACGTCTCAACGAACATTGGACACAAATTCCTCAATCTGATTGACAAACACTTTCCCAAAGACAACAACCTAAGAAAAGTATTCAACAAGAACAACATCAAATTGAGCTACAGCTGCATGAACAATATACGACAAATCATCTCAAACCACAACAAAACAATTGCAAATGAGCCGTCGACCCCCAGTCAGAACGACTCCAAAACCAACAAAGCATGTAACTGTCGAAAGAAACCTGATTGCCCACTCAACGGGGGGTGCTTACAAACATCAGTTGTCTACCAATCTAAGGTAATACGCAAGGACATTAACACATCCGACACATATGTAGGATTAACCGAGGGTGAATTCAAAACCAGATGGAACAACCACAAGGCTTCTTTCAGGAACAAAAACCTGCGAAATACCACAGAACTCAGCAAACACATTTGGGACCTCAAAGACAATAATGTTGAATATTCAATAACATGGCAAATTCTTGCATCCAGCACACCTTACAATAGTGGTAATAAAAGATGCAACCTATGCTTGAAAGAGAAACTGTTTATCATCTACCGTCCAGACCTGTCATCCCTCAACAAGCGCAGCGAAATTGTAACAACATGCCGCCATAGACGGAAACATCTCCTAGGTAACACATGAGCCAATCACCACGCCCCTAGGCCAGCCTGTACCCACCCACTCTGTGCCCTATATAAACCATGGTATGCGAATGCTCCCATTAAAATCTCCTGACGATTGAGGGTACCCCCCTCATGAAACAGGCCTGTAGAGATGAAATAGTCTTGTGATTTTTTTCCCCACACATACATATATATATATATATATATATATTCCTTGCTCACTAATTGACTGAAAGAGCACGCACTTGGCGTGATGATGTCATGTTATCGATGGGAAAATGCATTTATAGACAATATGATTTGCCTGAGCGTTGCCTTTCCATTATGAAAAATAAACACGTTTTTAGTGTAAGTTTGCTGGTTTCAAGAAATGTAATGCCGAGTGCATGTCATTATGTCAAGATAATGGCACTAGCATTTACTTAATTTAAGAATATTTTTCAACATATTGAGCAAAAAGGCCTCATTTGTTTTTCTACCAAGAAAAGTGCACTTTGTTATTAGTGAGAATATATTTATTTTAAGGTATTTTTGGGTTCATTGAGGTTAGCTAATTAGGGCCCGCAATGGCCCATTGCATAAGGACTCCCGCAGGGAGTCCTTATGCAATGGGACATAAGGACCTATTGTTATTCGTTCGTTTTATTATTCTTTATTCTTCCGCCGCCACAACAAACTGTAATTTGACCCACTTAACATGCTTCAAAACTCACCATATTTGACCCACACATCAGGACCTGCGAAAATTACCTTTTTAAAAAAAAAACCGAACCCCACAACTCAAAATTGCGCTCTAGCGCCCCCTAGGAAAAAAAAAACTAGACTGCCTATATCTCCCACTAGGAAGATCGGAGAGACATGAAACAAAAACCTGTATGTAGGTTTGACTTAGACCTAGTTTTCATAATTGTATATCCTCGGGCAAAAATCAACAGGAAGTTGGCAATTCCCCCTTCAAGACAAAAAAGTACTAAAAACAGTCACTTTTGCCTCTTTGAGCTGCAATTTGACCCTCTTAACATGCTTCAAAACTCACCGAACTACACGCACACATCAGGACTTGCAAAAATTGCTATCTAATAAAGAAACCTAACCCCAAATTTAAAAATTGCGCTCTACAGCAATTTTTGAATAAAACGGACAAAAAACTGCTCCTCGGATGAAAAAACTTACAAAACTGCCTGTAACTCCCACTGGGAAGGTCGGAGAGACATGAAACAAAAACCTCTATGTAGGTCTCACTTAGACCTACATTTCATAAATTGACAACCCCCAGCAAAAATTAACAGGAAGTTTGCTATTCCCCCTTCAAAACATTTTTTTTTTTAAAAAACGGTCACCTTCCTTCAAAAACGAACTCCTCTGAGCGCGTTTGTCGTTTCGCCTTCAAACTAACACAGGAGAGAGATTGAACCCTTGTGATTACAACAACAGAAGCGCTTTTTTTATAACTGCTCCGGTTTTGATTTTATGAGCCTTCAAAGAACCGCTACGCTGCTGTTTTTTTAAGATGGCTGCTCAAAAGCAGGAAGCACCAACGTGCCCACACAATGCAGACAAGGTAGGTACACTAGACAAAAGTCTTGGGACACTTCAGACTAAAAGTAGACAAAAGTATTGGGACACTTAGGACTAGCACCTGCCAAATACGCGGGCCCGACCAACGCTGCTTGCAGCTTTAATTTTACTTGTTTTGGAAAGTCTTGACAAGCCGAATTTTCTTGTTCTATTGGCAGATAATTTTGCTTAGTTCAAATAAAATACCCCTCATTTTTGTATTTGTTTTTGAACACTGACTTTTTGCAGCACACACGCACGCACGCACGCACGCACGCACGCACGCACGCACGCACGCACGCACGCACGCACGCACGCACGCACGCACGCACGCACGCACGCACGCACGCACGCACGCACGCACGCACGCACGCACGCACGCACGCACGCACGCACGCACGCACGCACGCACGCACGCACGCACGCACGCACGCACGCACGCACGCACGCACGCACGCACGCACACACACGCGCACACACACACACACACACACACACACACACACACACACACACACACACACACACACACACACACACACACACACACACACACACACACACACACACACACACACACACACACACACACACACACACACACACACACACACACACACACACACACACACACACACACACACACACACACACACACACACACACACACACACACACACACACACACACACACACACACACACACACGCCGGGGTGGAGCAGGCAGGACTCACCTCATCCGCTGGAGCTTTTCCGCATCTTTCTCCAGCGAGTCAATGAGCAAGAACGAATCCTCCGACGGCTCGTAGACATCACGGAAGTCTCCCCGCGCGGCGTGAGCGTACAGCGGCGTGGGGTAGCTCGCCGACATGCTAGCATCGGAGCTAAACTTAGCCTTTCTCTCTATCGCGTAATTCATGTAAATGTTTGTGGCGGAAACACTAAACTACATTCCACAAGTATCTAATAAGTTAGTATTTTATGTAAATATCGTTTTTTTTTTTAAATAAAACGCAACGGCGGAGTCAACGCGCCCGCTGTTCACTTCCTAGTTTACGTCTGTACGTCACTACGTCACTTACCCTTCTTCTTTTTTGTTTAAATTCGTCACTTCCTCTTTGTCCGCCCACTGGTTTATACGTCAGCTCGGCCGCCATCTTAGGGGAGTCAAAACCGCCTTGTCAACCAGTTGAAGTCACTGTGACAGCGATGTGTTTCATGAACGTTGCTGTCCAGAATTGTAGATTTATAGTTTCTGATCAAATTGTGACACTGCCGTATGACCTATTTCTGGAGCAGTACGTGTCATTGTCAAAAACTAAAAAAGAAACATCGCATTTACGTAGGTTATACGACGAACTGTTGCTGGAGTCTTGACTGCCGTACTGTGGCGGACAGGTCGACGTGTTATCCGACCATTTCGTGAGGGGTCTTGTGCATGTCTGCATTAGAAGATGTTTGATTGATTGGTTTAAACTTTTATTGGTAGAATGCACAGTACAGTACATATTCCGTACGATTGACCACTAAATGGTAACACCCGAATAAGTTTTTCGGGGTCCACGTTAATCAATTCATGGTAAATTCATGGTTGCTGCTGCCATCTCGTGGACATTTCAGAGAATTACATTCGAGACAAATGTAACTGAAGGTTTATATCTGTCGCCTATGCTGTATAAAACTATAAAAATAACAAACACGGAGGCTCCAGTTTTACACGAGGACCACTTTATTCCGTTCTTCCCAAAACTTCACTCCACCACAACGTGTCTCACCACTTCCGCTCTTTTTGCCTTCAAAATAAGAGCTCAAGGCATATACTGTATGGCAGCTTATAACAGGAACTGAACATCAGGTAAGTCCATAAACATAGGTTACACAAAATTTTTTAATTGAACAATCAGAATCAGAAACATAAATACTTTAATAATCCCCCAAAGGGGAAATTAAGATTTTCAGCACAATCCCATTCAAGAGCAGACAAACATTACAGGGAGACAGAACGGGATCGTTGACGGGTCTACCAACTTCCAGTGCCCCTTACAAAAAAGGTGAGACGAAAAATAAAATAAAAATCAGTCTAAGCCTGGGCCCCTGGAGACGGAGTACAGACTGAGGCCAAGGGAAAAAAACATAGCCATAGCACACATAAGCATGTGTGTAAGAGGGAAACATCAAAGAACACAAAGGACATGAAAGACATTAAAAGAGCAGAGCTGATGCAACCAGCCACTTCTACACACAGCCACAAAAGTAAAACAACAAAAAATCCAAAAACATATACACTGTGGTGGCCTCTGAACAAGGTTGTATTTTGGCGTTTTAACCCCATTAAAATACACCAATCTGGTGTTTGTCGTTATTGCTGTTGAAAAAGTTAATGGTGAAGCTATAAGTGTCATTGCAGAGGGTTTTTGATTGATTGATTGATTGAAACTTTTATTAGTAGATTGCACAGTACAGCACATATTCCGTACAATTGACCACTAAATGGTAACACCCGAATAAGTTTTTCAACTTGTATAAGTCGGGGTCCACGTAAATCAATTCATGGTACAAATATATACTATCAGCATAATACAGTCATCCCACAAATTAATCATCAGAGTATATACACATTGAATTATTTACATTATGTACAATATTTACAATCCGGGGGGTGAGATGAGGAGGGTTTAGTTCAGTGGTTCTTTACCTTGTTGGAGGTACCGAACCCCACCAGTTTCATATGCGCATTCACCGAACCCTTCTTTAGTGAAAAATAAAATGGACATTGGAACAGTGTAGGTCTGACTTGGTAGGATATGTACAGCGAGCAGTGAACATAGTGAGTTCAGAAAGCATAAGAACAAGTATATACATTTGATTATTTACATTTGATTATTTACAATCCGGGGAGGTGGGTTGTGGAAGGGGGAGGGTGTTAGTCAAGGGTTGAGGTTGACTGGAGGTGTTCTTTTAGTGCGGTTTTGAAGGATGATAGAGATGCACATTCTTTTACACCTGTTGGGAGTGCATTCCATATTGATGTGGCATAGAAGGAGACTGAGTTAAGACCTTTGTTAGATCGGAATCTGGGTTTAACGTGGTTTGTGGAGCTCCCCCTGGTGTTGTGCTTATGGCGGTCATTTACGTTAAGGAAGTAGTTTGACATGTACTTCGGTATCAGGGAGGTGTAGCGGATTTTATAGACTAGGCTCAGTGCAAGTTGTTTTACTCTGTCCTCCACCCTGAACCAGCCCACTTTGGAGAAGTGGGTAGGAGTGAGGTGTGATCTGGGGTGGAGGTCTAGAAGTATTCTGACTAGCTTGTTCTGGGATGTTTGGAGACTAGATTTGAGGGTTTTGGAGGTGCTGGGGTACCAGGAGGTGCATGCGTAATCGAAAAAGGGTTGAATGAGAGTTCCCGCTAGAATCTTCAAGGGGCTTTTATTGACCAGAGAGGAGATTCTGTAGAGAAATCTCGTTCGTTGGTTGACCTTTTTGATTACCTTGGTTGCCATTTTATCACAGGAAAGATTAGCCTCTAGAATGGAACCTAGGTAGGTGACCTCATCTTTCCTGGTGATAACAATGTCACCCACTTTTATAGTGAAGTCACTGACTTTTTTTTAGATTGATTTGGGACCCAAATAGGATGGATTCCGTTTTACCCAAGTGTATGGATAGTTTATTGTCAGCGAGCCAGGTGCAAGTTCTACAGAGTTCAGCACTGAGGATTTTCTCCACCTGTGACTTGTCCTTGTCTGATACCAGCAGGGCCGAGTCATCCGCAAACAGGAACAATTCACAGTCGCATGCTGATGGACATATCATTAACGTATATTAGGAACAGTAAAGGCCCTAAAATACTGCCTTGGGGGACTCCACAGCTTACTGAGAGGGGGGGGGTGGCACGGTGCTGTTCACCTCTACCACCTGTTTCCTCCCCTCCAAGTAAGAGGGGAATTTAATACACGCCTAAATGCAAACTAGTGACAAGGTGTCACTTGAGAGATCATTCAAAATATGACATTACATCATACTTGCCAACCTTGAGACCTCCGATTTCGGGAGGTGGGGTGTGGGTGTGTGTGTGTGTGTGTGTGTGTGTGTGTGTGTGTGTGGGGGGGCGTGGTCGGGGGGCAGGGGCGTGGTTGGGGGCGTGGCTAAGAGGGGAGGAGTATATTTACAGCTAGAATTCACCAAGTCAAGTATTTCATATATATATATATATATAAGAAATACTTGACTTTCAGTGAATTCTAGCTATATATATATAAATATATATATATATATATATATATATATATATATACATACATATATATATAAATATATATATATATATATATATATATATATATATATATATATATATATATATATATATATATATATATATATATATAAATATATATATAAATATAAATATAAATAAAAGAAATACTTGAATTTCAGTGTTTATTTATTTACACATATGCACACACATAACACTCATCTACTCATTGTTGAGTTAAGGGTTGAATTGTCCATCCTTGTTCTATTCTCTGGCACTATTTTTCTAACCATGCTGAACACCCTTTCGCAGGTACCCAGAAAGGTTTCGAGTACCACCAAAAAATCAGACTCTCTGAAGACAGTATAAAAATCTGTGTTAAAGGTGTACAAATACTGTTTGTATAATAAGCATGTTATTGTTTACAAATGAGGGTTAAGAGTTCAGTACTAAAAAAAAAAGAAAAGAATGTGGCTTAAGTACAGTTTTTTAATTGAGCTGCTACATTTTTTGGTTGGGTTGTTTATTTATTTTGAGTAACTTCTACATTTCTAAAAGGGGAGGAATGTAATAGAGTGATCTATGTTTGTCTGTTGCCATCTCCTGGTGAATGTTGGCTATAGCATACTGGGGTTACTTTTTGGTTGGCCAACTATTTACGTGGGGTTGCGCACCTGACGTCAAGTGTGTGAGTCTGTTCTGAAGTCTACAGTAAAGAGACATACTTCATCACCTCGCCTGGTTATTGCCTCCAACTCAATATATTACAACAACATTGCTGTTTACGGCAGACGAACTGCTTTACGGTAGAATAAAACTTGACTGCTGTTGTTGTGTGTTGTTACCGCGCTGGGAGGACGTTAATGAAACTGCCTAACAATAAACCCACATAAGAAACCAAGAACTCGCCCTCGATCATTCTACAGTTATAACGTGTTTGGGCAGACACGCTGTTTATAGTGTGGGAAAGCGGACGTGAATACAGGCTGTTGATACGTCACTCAGGTCCCCATGGAGCTGGAAGGGGCGTGGCTTCCAGCTCCGCCTGAATTTCGGGAGATTTTCGGGAGAAAATTGGTCCCGGGAGGTTTTCGGGAGAGGCGCTGAATTCCGGGAGTCTCCCGGAAAATCCGGGAGGGTTGGCAAGTATGCATTACATCCTTTGCACAAACAGATAAAAACAAGGACGTCCTCTGCAGTCGTTTGTGTGCATTGCATGAGCCTGCGTAATAAATGATCTCACACATTGGAGTAACTATGTATTCACTTTGACTGTTGCTGTTATTGACAAAGAAACAGTTGAGATTGTTGCAAACCAGGAGACAAATTAAAGTGTTGCAAGGTTCAAACTTGTTGAGTTGTATTCTATAATGTGGTGGGCCCCTGCATTTATTCATTATGCAGTGTTTACCTCCTTGTGAATACTTTAATGATACAATAGCACACAGAAAGACCAACTATGTTGCAGTAAATATTGTTCTTGACAACTGCAGCCGAAGTGTGTCTCGTGGACGGCAACAAAATAAAGCTCGTTCTTAGTGGGCAGCTTCCTTGACCTTTAATCCTAAATATACAAGAGTACTTCGATTTGGAGCTGAATCAGTGAGCCAATTCTTCCTCAATCCATTCGCTCTGTCTTTGTCCAAGGCCAAACAGAGGGCTCTCTAACGCCGACCTTTTGAACAGAGTTGGAATAAATCACACTAAAGTACACAGGAAGAAACACAGATTGGAACTGGGAGCTCCATTTGAATAATAACAATAACACATTTTATTTGTAAGCACCTTTCATGAAAGCCAAGGACGCGGTGCAGTGAGAAAAACAACAAGATAAAAGCGGCACATAATATAATTACACAAAAAATGGTCAAAGAAAATAGAAGAGACCGAAGACTGTGGACGAGGATAGAGGTGGTGTGTACATAGAAGATTGACGTTGAACAGATGGAGATTATTTTCAAGGATAGACAGTAAACAATAGTGATTAGTGATTTGTATGAGGGTTGTTTCAGTTCTGTGGTGTAGACCAGGGGTGTCAAACTCATTTTAGCTCGGGGGCCGCATGGAGGAAAATCTATTCCCAAGTGGGCCGGAATGGTAAAATCATGGCATGATAACTGAAAAATAAAGACAACTCCAGGTTGTTTTCTTTGGCCAAAAATAGAACAAGCACATTCTGAAAATGTACGAATCACAAGTAATCCTTTGGACAAAACACTTCAAGTTGGTTGAAAATTCTGAGGAAATTAGTGCAGCTTCAAAAACACAATGAGTTTACACTCGGTCTCAGTGTATCTACAAAGCCAGGATTAAACACCTTAAATCACAGTCTTTCTGGGATTGAACAAAAAGCACAACATGTAAACTCTTGGAGGTATCAAATACCTCCTTGTATCAATCCAGTGGTAACTAGGGATGATGTTCGAAACCGATTCTCCCGGTTGTTCGATAAGAAAAGAACCGATTCCATGGACTCGAATCCCTTTTTGAGAACCGGTTCCCGTTATCGAGGCCACTATAGTAAAGAAAAAGAGTTGGTTCTTTATTAGAATCCCTGGGAACGAATCCCAAATGGGCAATGTTATGCCCATTTGATTGTAGGCGGTATAGCTCGGTTGGTACAGCGGCTGTGCCAGCAACTTGAGGGTTGCAGGTTCGATCCCCGCTTCCGCCATTCTAGTCACTGCCGTTGTGTCCTTGGGCAAGACAATTTACCCACCTGCTCCCAGTGCCACCCACACTGGTTTAAATGTAACTTAGATATTGGGTTTCACTATGTAAAGCGCTTTGAGTCACTTGAGAAAAAGCGCTATATAAATATAATTCACTTCACTTCACTTCACTTCACTTACTGACACCTTGTGGCGATATGAAAATACTACGCCTCAATAGTTTGGGCACTTCCGGGTTGACGATGTTTGTCCAGTTCATGAGACAATTGAGAAGTAGACAAGTTGTGTTAGCTCTTACAAGCCTTGGAAAAGATAAGTCTGTAAGCAAACTGTTTAACTTGTTTATGTAACTCAATATTAAGGTGGAAAGTGGTTACATTTGATAGTAAGATGTTTATTGAAAAACGATTTTTGTGCACTGTTTCAATGGATGTTTTGAGGACTTAAAATGGCTGAATCGTGTATTTCCACCATCGAAATAGTTTGAACACTCAGAAGTATTTGTTTGATGATAGTACTGTATATTTGTGTGAAGCAAATATTTACATATTGTGTATTACATTTCAGTATGTTAATTGAATTGCATAGTTTATACATTTGTCATTGTGTGTATTTCAGTAAAAAAAACGGGGAAAAAAAATAGTCCAGTGCAAAACAAAAGTAAAGATAGGAAAAGACAAAGCAAGATCAACAACAATAAAGAGCCTAAATGGATTAATCTGCTTTGGAACTTTATTAGACGTCTTGGACTGTTTGCTACTGTCTGCCTTTGTGTGTAGTTAGTATGTTCCAATAGCAGCAGAAGTGCACTTTTTGGAGAGCTGTATTATTTTCAGTTTTGTGCCCAAGGGACTGAATCTATTTAACACTATATTGTTATTTATACACCTATAGTGATCACAGAGACAGGTTGTTTTTGTGTTACTATATATATTTGTTTTTCTGAAAAATCCCACTTAATATACTTTGGGTAACAGTCAATATTTTTTTTTTTTTTTTTTTTAGGGGGGTAACAGTCAATATTTATTTATTTATTTAACTTAATTTTTTCTACAATATCGGAATATCGGATATCGGCAAAAAAAAGCCATTATCGGACATCTCTAATAATTTATCATCGCTTTGAACGCCTACATCGTGAGAGATTTACAACCGTATTTCTACAACAACCGTACAATTTAAGTTTATATTGGAGCCGAACCGTTTCCCCAAAAATAAAATGTAAAAAAAAATATTTAAAAAATCATTCTTTTTGCTCATCAATTGTGTTTTAATTACTTTTTCAATTAATGCCAATGTGGCTTAGCAGTTTTGAATTTGCTTCAATGCGGTGGGCGATATCCAACACTTTTCCCTTGGACCTATTTTTTTATATTTTCATATAAACTTTGGACATTATCTGGCATATAAACACATAACTATTGAACATAATTTATTGAACAAGATTGTAGTCTTTGTGTGTATTGTTCACACTTGATTATTTATGGCAAATACCGTATTTTTCGGACTGTAAGTCGCAGTTTTTTTTCATAGTTTGGCCGGGGGTGCGACTTATACTTAGGAGCAACTTATGTGTGAAATTATAAACACATTAGCGTAAAATATCAAATAATATTATTTAGCTCATTCACGTAAGAGACTAGACGTATAAGATTTCATGGGATTTAGCGATTAGGAGTGACAGATTGTTTGGTAAACAAATAGCATGTTCTATATGTTATAGTTATTTGAATGACTCTTACCATAATATGTTACGTTAACATACCAGGCACGTTCTCAGTTGGTTATTTATGCATCATATAACGTACACTTATTCAGCCTGTTGTTCACTATTCTTTATTTATTTTAAATTGCCTTTCAAATGTCTGTTCTTGGTGTTGGCTTTTATCAAATAAATGTCCCCAAAAATGCGACTTATACTCCAGTGCGACTTATATATGTTTTTTCCCTTCTTTATTATGCATTTTCGGCCGGTGCGACTTATACTCCGGTGCGACTTATACTCCAAAAATACGGTACACATTTTTACATAACTTATAAAATATCAATAATAATATTAGCATGATCATTTTTACATCAGTCAAAGGATGAGTGAGTCGACTCACACTGAGCCGATTGTACGATGCTCGGTAGTGCGAATTGTGTTCTGATCCGATACCAATTAAATACAGGGCCTGCACTGACAGCAACATTGTTGCACCTTACTGGTCGATGAGATGTGGAAACAGAGACGCCGAGACCCAGAATATTGTGGAAATAAATGTAGGAGAGCACTGAAAAATATCAATTTCATGACACTAGTATCGATGTGATTCTGAGACTATACATATCATCTGTATCGATACTACATGGATCCATCCGCCCACCTCTGGCATGTAACATAGCCAAGTTATGGAATGACAATTTACAACTTCTTAGTGACAACTAATTCATAACGGAAATAAAATACAAAGTCCAAAAGTTCAACTCACAGCGTGGTCGCTCTATTCGCTAAACACAAGTCATTTATTTATTGCGATTGCTCCTCCAGCAAGTAATCGATGACACCCGCCACCTTGCACACAACAAATGGAAGGGGACTCTGAGGTCACCGTGGATGTGATCGAGAGGAGGGCTCCCTTGTTACCATGGCGATGCCGCCGTGTAATTCAGAACAACATTGCCCAGTTATTCAACATGGCAACAGAAGAAAATATATTTGAACCAAAAACAGCACATGTGCTCTGTCAACCACACGCTAACAGCTATGTTACCAACTACTATAGGGCTCCAAAGGGCATGTCATTTCGCAATCCCCAGCAGGCACAACGTTGATGATACATACAGTCGTATTAACCCACCAGTGCCTCCATGGAAATGCCCCCCCTCTACCTCAAATAACTACTCACCCCCAAATCCTCCACACGACACCTCCGCTCCGGACAGGCTAACCTCCTCCAACCTCCGAGAACAAAGCTACGAACAGTCTGTGGAACGCTCTCCCTGACCACCTGAGGGCACCACAGACTGTGGATGCATTTAAAAAAGACTTAAAAACCCTTCTTTTTAAAAAAATGCCTTTTTTTGTTTTAGATATATGCATACTAGTTTTAGCTATTTGGCTGTTCTAGTTTTTATTTTTATTTATTTTTTAATTCTCTTTTTATTTTTTTTAATACGCTGTAGCACTTTGAGGTTGTTTACTCAATGTAAAGTGCTTTTTACAAATAGAATCTATTATTATTATTATCATAGTCGTGGTCAAAAGTTTACATACACTTGTAAAGAACATAATGTCATGGCTGTCTTGAGTTTCCAATCATTTGTACAACTCGTATATTTTTTGTGATAGAGTGATTGGAGCACATACTTGTTGGTCACAAAAAACATTCATGAAGTTTGGTTCTTTTATGAATTTATTATGTTCTTACTTCAAAAGAAAGCTATTAGAATTGTAAATTATGCGGATGATCATGACCATACCAATGCTCTTTTTATTAAATTAAAAACATTAAAACTGTCATTTCACAGGAAATGACGTAGCTCAGTCTAATGACTGAGCTACGTCATTTCTTGTGATGTCCCACAGGGCATTTCTTGTGGGACGGGATTCGTTCCCAGGGATTCGAATAAAGAACCAACTCTTTTTCTTTACTATAGTGGCCTCGATAACGGGAACCGGTTCTCAAAAATATGCGGTCCTCTCCAAGGTTTCTCATAGTCATTCACATCGACGTCCCACTGGGGTGAGTTTTTCCTTGCCCTTATGTGGGCTCTGTACCGAGGATGTCGTTGTGGCTTGTGCAGCCCTTTGAGACACTTGTGATTTAGGGCTATATAAATAAACATTGATCGATTGATTGATTGATTGATGTTTTGAACTTGTCAAAGAAAATAACTAAATTTGCATTAAATACGCTATTCAAAAGTCCGCAAGACCCACAATGCTTTGCGTTTATTACGTCATAGTTTCCAGTCCTGTGCCACGTAAACGCTACCTATGTTTCAATCTGCTCTCTTCAATACTTACAATTAGCATTTTGAGTGCATACGTCAGTATCCCCGGACCATACTTGCCAACCCTCCCGATTTTTCCGGGAGACTCCCGAATTTCAGTGCCCCTCCTGAAAATCTCCCGGGGCAACCATTCTCCCGAATTTCTCCCGATTTTCACCCGGACAACAATATTGAGGGCGTGCCGTGACGGCACTGCCTTTAGCGTCCTCTACAACCTGTCGTCGAGTCCGCTTTTTCTCCATACAAACAGCGTGCCGACTGGGTCACATTTTGTTTGCGGCTTCTACAGACACACGTAAGTGACTGCAAGACATACTTGGTCAACAGCCATACAGGTCACACTGAGGGTGGCAGTATAAACAACTTTAACACTGTTACAAATATGCGCCACACTGTGAACCCACACCAAACAAGAATGACAAACACATTTCGGGAGAACATCTGCACCGTAACACAACATAAACACAACAGAACAAATACCCAGAATCCTAACTCTTACGGGCTACAATATACACCCCCGCTACCACCAAACCCCGCCCACCCAACCCCGCCCCCTCTCACCTCAACCCCCCCATCTCCCGAATTCGGAGGTCTCAAAGTATGCCCCGGACGCCTTCCTGGGGAGGTGTTTAGGGCACGTCCGACTGGTAGGAGGCCACGGGGAAGACCCAGGACACGTTGAGGAGACTAGCGCTCCCTCGGGATCCCCCGGGAGGAGCTGGACGAAGTGGCTGGGTAGGGGGAAGTCTGGGCTTCTCTGCTTAGGCTCCCCGCGACCCGACCTCGCCTAAGCGGAAGAAGATAGATCAGTGGTTCTTAACCTGGGTTTGATCGAACCCTAGGGGTTCGGTGAGTCGGTGTCAGGGGTTCGGCGAAGGTCAAGACACACCCGACTCATCGTGTAAATAAAAACGTCTCCCTATCGGCGTATTATGGATACCCCCAAACAATGTTCCCTTTAATTTTCCATCTGATTTGCAGGTGTGTAAATGTTAGAATAATTATGTATAAGTTATCACACAACTCTTATGCTTAAAGGCCGTTGCTATAGTAATTATCAATTGTGCTGAAGTTGTACTTTTCTATCTGTGCAAAGGCACAACTTGTAATCTTGCTTTGCGAGTTGTCTCGTGTCAGCAGTTTGTTTCCAGACCCTGCCTGCTGACAGCCAAGGACGGACATCGAGTACCTCAACACAGACAAAACAGAGACAGGGCGAAATCACGAGTGTCAGCACATTTCCATTCTGAATAATCATGTATTGTGTCTACCGGGGCTGCTTGCATTACCCCTCCCTTCAGAAGCAGCCTCAGTGATGTTAACAAGAGACCTCCTGAATAAATAGAGGAGCACATGGGACTGTACCTTAGAGCGTAAGGGGAAACTGTAACTGAGTGTACAGTCCAATACGTATCTCCTCATTAGTAAAATTAAACTCTGTCTCTGCTTGATTCCTTCTTGTCTTGTGTAATAGATAGTTCGGTGACAGTAATTAGTTGTGAGTTCATGCACTGTGTTGGCTTTGTTCTTGGAACAAGGTGATGTTCATGCACGGTTCATTTTGTGCACCAGTAAAAAAAACATATAACTTTGTCTTGAATTAAAAAAATATATACATAATAATATTTTTCACTAAAGAAGGGTTCGGTGAATGCGCATTTGAAACTGGTGAGGTTCAGTTCCTCCAACAAGGTTAAGAACCACTGAGATAGATGGATGGATGGATGGACGTCAGTATCCGGTTGTTGCATTCAACACGTCCAAAATTGTGGGTGTGCAGCAATGGACCCTGACCACTCGCAATCCTCACCAACGTGGCTCCGGGCTGGCACAGACTCCAGCGGTTGCAATACACAATAAAAAAGCAGAGGAGCAGCCGACGAGAAAGCGGTTAAATGCAATCACGAGCAATTAGCAAGAATAACGATGTCATGCTTACATCAAAGACATTATATAGGCGGTAGAAAGTCATGGTGTATTAATTAATGTTCCAGGAACATTTATTATATTGACGACATGCTGACAAACAGAAACATGCAACGTGCTAACCAACCCAATTACTTCTCTTTGTTTTTAATGTCTATTTTCTGCTGGATTTACTCTCTATTTTATGCTGCAGCTGTCACATATACTGTAATATTGTACATGGTCATTGTTACATATTGTATATATGATATAGACATAATATAATATATCAGTATATATAATATACTGTACATATATTATGTAAATATTACGTATATATGTTATAATTTATATCGCTATATTTAGTCTATTTATACCTGCATTGTCCTTTCCATCCTTACACTTTCCATCATTGTAACTGAGCTACTGTGTGGAACAATTTCCCTTGTGGATCATTAAAGTTTGTCTAAGTCTAAGTCTAAGTCTAAGTCTAAGGAGTGCACATTCAGAAGGTAATAGAGGAGAGACTCAACTCAGGTTTCTCTTCTATATTTAATCAGGAAATGTTCAAATTAAGCAAGTTTTACTAAAGAAACTATTAAAAAAAACGAATCATGCAGAATATATATTTAAAACATTTCTATCTACAAATATTTGATATTTAGATTATATGTGAATAATATTTATATAGCGCTTTTTCTGTCGAGACTCAAAGCGCTTTACATAGTGAAACCCATTGTCTACATCCAAGCCACATCTAAACCAGTGTGGGTGGCACTGGGAGCAAGGGTAACGTGTCTTGCCCAAAGACACAACGGCAGTGACTCGGATGGCCGAAGCTGGAATCGAACCTATAACCCTTCAAGTTGCTGGCATGACCGCTCTACCAACTGAGTCACGCCGTTATGTTATCCTTGATTGAGGTTCGCCCTCAACTGCCGCCTTCTCAAGCCCAAGTTTGAGGTAGTGCGGCCGAGGGATTGGCACCGAAACACGGATCCGTAATGGCATCACAGAGTCTGAGCAACCCTCATAACACCGCCAGCGTGGCAACGCTAGCCTGGACAGTAGTCACAACAACTACACAATACTTCACCATCATGCACCAGTGACAGTTACGGCAAGTAAGGTTGCATTCATGAACATCCGGAATTATAAGCATCAAACATTCCAAGTCAAATAAGTCGTTTTTTAGCACGTTTTTTTATGTTCTATATCAGGGATTGGCAATTATTTTTTACCGCATGAGCAACCCGAGCACTGCTGGAGGGCCACATCGACAATATTTCAATTACATTTTGCTCAATATTATTTTTAAAATACCGTAAAATAAATAATAATAACAATAATAATTAATAATAATAATAATAGTTTCATTTAACCTAACTTAACTTTATACAAAAGCAAATTGCTTTTGATGGTTTTATTTTCAACACTGTCTCACACAACACTTCCTGATGTATAATACAATGCAAAAATGTCCATTTCTGCACAGGGTTAATTTCTGTCACTTTATCCTTCATATTCTTTAAAAGTCCAACATTTTTCCCCGTCAGATTTGGACAACCATCTGTTGTCACACCTGCCAGCTTGTCCCATTTCAGTCCTAACATGTCCAAACACGCATTTACCTCTGTGAACAAGTCATTACCTGTGGTTGTCCTTTTTAATTGACTGCATGGCTGCCAGCTCCTCCGTGATTTGAAAGTCTGCAGTTATCCCACGAAAGAAGACGAGCAGCTGGGCGGTGTCACGTACATCGCAGCTCTCATCCAAAGCCAGCAAAAAACAGTCAAAGTCAGCCGTTCTGTTCTTCAGCTGAAACTCCTTTCCAGCGATGATCTCAACCTGTCTCGTTACAGTGCGTTGGGAGAGTGACACGTTCTCAAATGCTTCCCTCTTCTCTTTTGGGGAAATTTGCATGTTGTCCATTTTTTAAGTACCATTTCAAGCACCGGCACCGTTTTCAAAGTACAGATTTGGTACTAGTATCTATTTCAATGTGAATGATACCCTTACCTACTGCTGCCTGCTTGTTAGTCACCTACCTATATCAACTGTGATGACATTTTGGGAGGTGTTTGTCCATGTGTCAACAAGACATGGATGCAGTCAGTGGGAATCTCTAAAAAAAAGGCACAATGTAAAATGATAATGGACATCATTTGTGTGGGCAGGGGGGTTATGTCCCCTGCACTTTTTTTCAAAAGGCAGTTTTAACCGTCCAAAAATAATGTTACCCTATTGAATGGAGATGAGTCAAACACTAGTGCCAGGCGGAAAATGGCCACTCAGGCTGAAGGCTGTCCCCTTTAGGTCGCCCACAAGCTCACTGATTGGCTTGCTGGCTCTGCTGTTTCTTGCAAGCGTGACAATAATTGACAGCACGTATCAGCTGATCAATCAGCAGCCAGATTTGCCGGACTCCAGACGACAATATGAATCAAGAACTTTTAAAATAAAGAAAATATTATGTTTTTGAAATAAAAATATGTGGCATAAACACCGTGGCTGTCACCACTGAGAGATTAAAAATAAATAAATATGGGTACTTTATACTTTGCCAAAAACTTAATTAAATTACTAATGTAATTACTCTTTATAAATATAATTATTACTAGGGAAAGTAATTGCGTTACTTAATTATTATTATTTTTTAAATATCCGGCATATGTAGTTCAAAGACATTTCATGAAAATGGAGTGTGTATGCCTTTAGAAGGCTGTCCAAGTGACTTGTGACGTCAGCGAGAGAGTCACACAGAGCAGCATTAGCTCAGCTGTGTTTTTTTTAGCTCTTGCGGTTAAGCAGCTCTTTTGAATCTTTTCACTGGATTGTGTTACCTCCGGTCAATAAAGAGATTGAGTGCGCTTCGATGGCTGGAGTCTCCTTGTCCACAAGTAGGATTGCAAGCACGTCACTTCAATGATTTGTTGTTCATTATTCCCACATAGTAGTGTGTGCATGAGTGTGTGTACTTACAATGTTGTGTGTTGTTTACTGTGTGATGTTGCCTCCTTCTATTTGATATCGAGTTCATTTTAGTGTGCTGCTGGTTGTTGTTTTAGTAAAACGATATTTCCCTTCATTGAACTTGCTGTGCTTCTGACGCTTTCAGGTTGACATACAACCACATCCAGAGTAGCGTGCCATGTTACGTCAAACTTATCGGTAACGGCGTTGTAACATACGTAAATGTAAATAATTAGATTACTCGTCACTAGTAGAAATAAACGTTATTATATGACTCGGTCCCAGTCTTTTGGCGCAAAGGACCTGCTATGATCCTCAGTCAAAACCTGAGGTAAAAATTAAACAAATCATTATATAACCTTGAAAAACCGAGCGTTGTTAATTAATTTGGGGATTTTGTACAAAAATAAGTTATACAACAATTTGTTTACCATGTGTTTAATTGTATCACATGGTAAATGTGTTACAATTTAGGTACCTAAATGGTACCAACTCAGTGGCCTAGTGGTTAGAGTGTCCGCCCTGAGATCGGTAGGTTGTGAGTTCAAACCCCGGCCGAGTCATACCAAAGACTATAAAAATGGGACACATTACCTCATTGCTTGACACTCAGCATCAAGTGTTGGAATTGGGGGTTAAATCACCAAAAATGATTACCGCTGCTGCCCACTGCTCCCCTCACCTCCCAGGGGGTGAACAAGGGGATGGGTCAAATGCAGAGGACACATTTCACCACACCTAGTGTGTGTGTGACTATCATTGGTACTAGAGATGTCCGATAATGGCTTTTTTGTCGATATCCGACATTGTCCAACTCTTGATTACCGATACCGATATCAACCGATACCGATATATACAGTCGTGGAATTAACACATTATTATGCCTAATTTTGTTGTGATGCCCCGCTGGATGCGTTAAACAATGTAACAAGGTTTTCCAAAATAAGAGAACAACTTCAACTCAAGTTATAGAAAAAAGTGCCAACATGGCATTGCCATATTTATTATTTAAGTCACAAAGTGCATTATTTTTTTTAACATGCCTCAAAACAGCAGTTTGGAATTTGGGACATGCTCTCCCTGAGAGAGCATGAGGAGGTTGAGGTGGGCGGGGTTGGGGTGGGGTGGGGGGGGGGGTTTGGGGGTAGCGGGGGGTGTATATTGTAGCGTCCCGGAAGAGTTAGTGCTGCAAGGGGTTCTGGGTATTTGTTCTGTTGTGTTTATGTTGTGTTACGGTGCGGACGTTCTCCCGAATTGTGTTTGTCATTCTTGTTTGGTGTGGGTTCACAGTGTGGCGCATTTTTGTAACAGTGTTAAAGTTGTTTATACGGCCACCCTCAGTGTGACCTGTATGGCTTGCATTCACTTGTGAGTGTGTCAAAAGCCGTAGATATTATGTGATTGGGCCGGCACGCAAAGGCAGTGCCTTCAAGGTTTATTGGCGCTCTGTGCTTCTCCCTACGTCCGTGTACATAGCGGCGTTTTAAAAAGTCATAAATGTTCCTTTTTGAAACCGATACCGATAATTTCCGATATTACATTTTAAAGCATTTATTGGCCGATAATATCGGCAGTCCGATATTATCGGACATCCCTAATTGGTACTTTAACTTTAAATTACAAACCACGCCCCCATTTTTAAGCCAGTTGTGTTCCCGGTACTTCTGAGATCCAAATTTCTTCCCCAATTATGACGGCATAAGGTTTTGATGAAAAATAAAGCAGTCCTTGAGAATTTAATCGGGTTGGTGTCACGGTTTGGTTGTGATCCAGTGAAAAACTCAATTGTTTTGGGATGATCCACAGTCTGGGAAAAAGATTGGAGAGCAAATATCCCAACAGACGGTTTATGAACAAGCGAGTGTAGTTAGACTGTCAGTGATCCGTCACATGTTGTGCATACAGAGTGTGAGCTGGTGGCCTGTGGTTGGAGCTTTAGAGTCCCTCGCTGCAAATTGAGCACATTTAGATAAAAAAAAAAGTATACATGTGTCTATAAAGCCATTAAGCAGCAGCAGATAAGCCAGGATTGGCAATATATGATGACTTCTAAAGTCTCCTATGTATTTGCATTTTTGTTGCACATTGATTTTTAAACAGAGCTATGTATGTATTAAGTAGTTTGGGGTGTATGAGCTGCGCACAGTACCTTCGATCAGTGTTTTTCAACCACTGTGCCGCGGCCTCACTGGTGTGCCGTGAGATACAGTCTGGTGTGCCGTGGGAGATGATCTAATTTCACCTAATTGGGTTAAAAATATTTTTTGCACACAAGTAACTATAATCCGCAAATAATGTGCCGTTGTTGAGTGTCTGTGCTGTCGAGAGCTCGGCAGAGTCACCATGATATACCCTTCCATATCAGTAGGTGGCAGCAGGTAGCTAATTGCTTTGTACATGTCGGGAACACGTGTCGTGATCACAATATGCAAACGACAGCGGGAGGCAGCATGCAGGTAAAAAGGTTCAATGTAGAGATGTCCGATAATGGCTTTTTTGCCGATATCCGATATTGTCCAACTCTTAATAACCAATTCCGATATCAACCGATACCGATATATACAGTTGTGGAATTAACACATTATTATGCCTGATTTTGTTGTGATGCATTAAACAATGTAACTTTACCATGAATTGATTAACGTGGACCCCGACTTAAACAAGTTGAAAAACTTATTCGGGTGTTACCATTTAGTGGTCAATTGTACGACATATGTACTGTACTGTGGTGGTGGTGGTGGTTGGGGGGGCGGGGTTTGGTGGTAGCGGGGGGTGTATATTGTAGCGTCCCGGAAGAGTTAGTGCTGCAAGGGGTTCTGGGTATTTGTTCTGTTGTGTTTATGTTGTGTTACGGTGCGGACGTTCTCCCGAAATGTGTTTGTGATTCTTGTTTGGTGTGGGTTCACAGTAGGGCTGTGAATCTTTGGGTGTCCCACTATTCGATTCAATATCGATTCTTGGGGTTTTCGATTCAACGCGATTCTCGATTCAAAAACTATATTTTCCCCAATTCAAAACAATTCTCTATTCATTCAATACATAGGATTTCAGCAGGATCTACCCCAGTCTGCTGACATGCAAGCAGAGTAGTAGATTTTTGTAAAAAGCTTTTATAACTGTAAAGCACAATGTTTTATCAACTGATTGCAATAATGTAAATTTGTTTTAACTATTAAATGAAACAAAAATATTACTTATTTTATCTTTGTGAAAATATTGGACACAGTGTGTTGTCAAGCTTTTGAGATGCGATGCAAGTGTAAGCCACTGTGACACTATTGTACTTTTTATTTTTATTTTTATAAATGTCTAATGATAATGTCAATGAGGGATTTTTAATCACTGCTATGTTGAAATTGTAACTAATATTGATACTGTTGTTGATAATATTAATTTTTGTTTCACTACTTTTGGATTGTTCTGTGTTGTGTTTGTGTCTCCTCTCAATTGCTCTGTTTATTGCAGTTCTGAGTGTTGCTGGGTCGGGTTTGGTTTTGGAATTGGATTGCATTGTTATGGTATTGCTGTGTATTGTTTTGTTGGATTGATTAACTAAAAAAAAAAAAGGCAAAAAAATATAAATAAAAAAAACAAACGATTTTTTGAAAATAAAAATCGATTCTGAATCGCACAACGTGAGAATCGCGATTCAAATTCGAATCGATTTTTTCCCACACCCCTAGTTCACAGTGTGGCACATATGTGTAACAGTGTTAAAGTTGTTTATACGGCCACCCTCAGCGTGACCTGTATGGCTGATGATCAAGTATGCCTTGCATTCACTTATGTGTGTGTTAAAGCCGCATATATTATGTGACTGGGCCGGCACGCTGTTTGTATGGAGGGAGAGCGGACGTGACGACAGGTTGTAGAGGACGCTAAAGGCGCGCCCCCAATAATGTTGTCCGGGTGGAAATCGGGAAAATGGTTGCCCCGCGAGATTTTCAGGAGGGGCACTGAAATTCGAGAGTCTACCGGGAAAATCGGGAGGTTGAAACCGATATCGATAATTTCCGATATTGCTCCAGCATCCCCCATGACAAGCGTTAGAAAATGGATGGATGGATGGGCATTTTAAAGCATTTAACGGCCGATAATATCGGCAGGCTGATATTATCGGACATCTCTAGTTCAAAGGTTAATTCTTAAACCAAAAATAAACAAAAGGCGAGTGCCGCTAAGAAAAGGCATGGTTATGCAAAACGAAACTAAAACTGAACTGGCTGCAAACTAAACACAACACAAATGCTGGACGACAGCAAAGACTTGCAGCGTGCGGAGCAGAGACGGCGTCCACAAAGTACATCCGAACATGACATGGCAATCAACAATGTCCCCGCAAAGAAGGATAGTGTCCGCTCAACTTATATAGTTTTGATTGGGAAAACAAAGCAGGTGCGGGGAATAGCGCTCAAGGAAGACATGAAACTGCAACAGGAAAATACCAACAAAACAGGAAAAAACACCAAAATAGGAGCGCAAGACAAGAACTAAAACACTACACACAGGAAAACAGCAAAAAACTCCAAATAAGTCACGGCGTGATGTGACAAATCGTGACAGTACACCTACTTTGAGACAAGAGCTATAGTGATGCATGCTTGGTTATGGTTTAAATTAATATCCAACAATTGCGAGAACAATTTTTTATCGTCAATATCGGCTCCTGAGTTTAATTTTTTAATGATTTGTGCTTGTGGTGTGCCTCAGGATTTTTTTCAATGAAAAAAAATGTGCCTTGGTTCCAAAAAGATTGAAAAACACAATACCTTAGATAATGTGTTGGTTGTGATACAATGAACGTGGCGTGGCTAAAGAACCAAGACAAATTTCCCACTTCTCACTTTCTCGCTGCTGTAATTCTGCCAGTCACACAGTTGACTGGATATTGTACGCTTGTATATTCAAAACAAACATTGTCGCATTAGTTTGGAAGATTACACAGCAATGAACTGTGGCATGAGGTGCAAGAAGGTGTTTGTTTAAGCCTTTCATGAAATATACATTCCAGCAGAATAGTACAAGAACAAATTGTTTGAATGGTGTGAAGGGGAATGTGGTGTTTGTATAAATAAGTACAAGCATAAAGGGCCGGATAAAACCTGTTCAGGCCCGTACGTATATAATAAAATGATGGTAAAAGTATCCCCTGGTTGCTTGAAGTTCCTAATCTGAGACAGTTGTAATGAGGCCTAATTGGGAACGTAATACATTGGTTATCAACACGCTGTGCTAACTAACCCATCAGTTCATAACTAATCGTCCATTTTACAAGTAACGTATTTTTTTGGAGTATAAGTCGCACCGGAGTATAAGTCGCACCAGCCGAAAATGCATAATAAAGAAGGACAAAAACATATATAAGTCACATTTTTTGGGGAAATTTATTTGATAAAGCCCAACACCAAGAATAGACATTTGAAAGGCAATTTAAAATAAATAAAGACTAGTGAACAACAGGCTGAATAAGTGTACGTTATATGAGGCATAAATAACCAACTGAGAACGTGCCTGGTATGTTAACGTAACATATTATGGTAAGAGTCATTCAAATAACTATAACATATAGAACATGCTATACGTTTACCAAACAATCTGTCACTCCTAATCGCTAAATCCCATGAAATCTTATACGTCTAGTCTCTTACGTGAATGAGCTAAATAATATTATTTGATATTTTACGGTAATGTGTTAATAATTTCACACATAAGTCGCTCCTGAGTATAAGTCTCACCCCCGGCCAACCTATGAACAAAACTGCGACTTATAGTCCGAAAAATACGGTACTAGTCTGTCCAAAGTGGATGGCTTCTGACACTTCAATTCACAAATAGGATCCCCTCCTCTGTGTAAACAAAGCTCGACTTTACCACTGTTGACATTACCGACGCTGACCCACTGAGGCATGGAGGAGACATCTAAATCTCTCCCAGCAGGATTCATCTCTTGTCTCGGCGTGACCTAGAACTTCCTCCTGGCAAAAGTGCGGCCTCATTTCAATGCTAAGTGCTTTTTTTTTACGGGTGTTTCAAAACTAACGCTGCTGTTTATTATGAATCGTCTTCCCCATGAGGAGGTGGTTAATCTGTTTGATCCCCACAGAGCTGCTGTACAGCAAGAGGTCATGAAGATAAGTGTTGGAATAGACTTGGCTCATCTTTTAATTCTGAGGGGACAATCCACAGACCTGCAGTTAGTACAAACATCCACTTTCCATATCCTTTTTGGGGCCACAGGGAAGCTGGGTCAATTGATTTCTTGTAACATCATGGACTGATAACCTGTCAATCAATAAGAAACAACCATTCATCTCACATTCCCACTTGCAGAATGCAATTTGTTGTCACAGCTGTACTTTAACAAGACAATTTGTACCCAGCTTGGGAACAGTTCTCCTTTCCTTTCCAGGTCACGACTTCTGCTCACACTAAGCATTTATACTTGGGCCCGTTTGCTTCAACACTGCTGTAATACATATTTTTTTCTGACTTTGTGGATTTCTTCATGTCAGTCCAATTATTTATTTAGTGAAAAGTGGTAGTTGTTATTAGGGGTGTCTTAAAATAGTCAACGATCCAGAAGTCTAATTTGATGATCAAAACTCACAGTCAATCAGCAGACATTTAGCCCCCTTCCTCCCAATTCTCTCTCAGGGCAACATGGAGACTCTAATGCAGTGGTTCTTAACCTTGTTGGAGGTACTGAACCCCACCAGTTTCATATGCGCATTCACCGAACCCTTCTTTAGTGAAAAATAAAATGTTTTTTTCTTAATTTATAAATATTAATCATGAAATGATTAATATTAAGCGCTCAAAAATATATCAAAATGTTTTTGTACGACTTTAGTAAGCTATGAAGCTACACAGCTTGATGTGCTTCAACATACGAGTATTATTGTCGTGTGTGTATAAGGTAAGACATTATCTGGCAATGTTTCTTACTTTCTGTACTTCCTGATCTGTATTTGGGATCTGCATAAATCCTGAAAAATTGCGCGCATCCGCCTTTGTAGTCGATAAGCTTCTTCTTTTTCTCGATCTTCTTGTTATGGGACATTCATCCTCCGCTGTTGCCATTTCTAATATACAGTAGTGTAAAATTATTTCTTATATCGGTCAGCAAACTCATCATGAAAGCGCTAAAACATACCGGTGTAGTGAGTTTACATTATTCACCCAAGGAACTTTAGTTATTAGAGTTCCGGTCGGACGCTTTTTCATTGCCGGTGTGGTTGTTTCCGGATGAGGAGATGCTGCTCCGTTATTGATTGAAGTAAAGTCTAAATGTCATTAAAAGAGTTAGCTCCATCCTTTGACATTTCTTCCACTCCCGTCCTTGCACGCTACACCGCTACAACAAAGATGACGGGGAGAAGACGCTGATGAAGGTGAGCCATGTAAATAAGACCGGCCACAAAACGGCGCATCCTGAAGCGACTGTCAGAAAGCGGCTTGAAGATGATCTGTAAAACATAATCTATGCAACATTTTGACCAAATAACCACCATTACATGTTATGTAGACCACAAGGAAGTGTTTTACATTTAGAAAAATAAATAAATAATATGACTCCTTTAATGTGCCCTAATATATGAAAAAAAATTAAAAATACACCATTCTTCGGCAGTGCGCTTTATAATCCGGTGCGCCCTATGGTTAAAAAAATACGGTATATTCATATAGCGCTTTTTCTCTAGTGACTCAAAGCCATACTTACCAACCTTGAGACCTCCGATTTCGGGAGGTGGGGGCGTGGTCGGGGGTGGGGCGGGGCGTGGTCGGGGTGGAGCGGGGCGTGGTTGGGGGCGTGGTTAAGAGGGGAGGAGTATATTGACAGCTAGAATTCACCAAGTCATTTCATACATACATACATATATATATATATATATATATATATATATATATATATATATATATATATATACACCTGAAAATATGCAAAAAAAACTGTGTTTAGATAATTGATACTTCAAACTTGCATAAATAAATATTAAGGAATATAACATAACTTGGCTTCTGAGAGTTTCAAAATGTAATAAATAAAATGCTAAAGTTGTTGATAAACAAGCAATTATTTTAATAATTAAATATGGTCATTTTAAATGAATTATTATGATAATTTAAAATCAATTATTTCAAATATGTTTATTTTAATGTATAATTCTATGGCTGGATGTAATAAGGAGTCACGAAAAAATACAAAAAAAATACAATTAATTTTGATGTTTTTAGCAAAATATAGTAAAAATGTATTTAGTTTTTTTAAAAAAATTAATAAACATATTTATTTTTAGGTAAGATAAACATAATAATACAATTTATCTCTAGTCTGGATGATTTAGTTCTTGTCACCCTGTTGTCCTCCCGTCATGAAAAAAAGGCTGTCCTCACTCAGGTCCGCATGGAGCTGGAGGGGGTGTGGCTTCCAGCTCCGGCTGAAAATCGGGAGATTTTCAGGAGAATATTTGTCCCGGGAGGTTTTCGGGAGAGGCGCTGAATTTCGGGAGTCTCCCGGAAAATTCGGGAGGGTTGGCAAGTATGCTCAAAGCACTCTACTTAGTGAAACCCATTGTGGAGAGGCGGGGCCGGCAGTCCGACGGCGAGGCAGGGCACACCGGAGCCCGCCACAAGATGGCGGCGAGGAGGCGCGGACGGCGAGCAAGCGGCGAGGCAGAGCGCCGAGATCGACGCCGCAATTATCACCAGGTGCGTGGAGCGCCCAGCTGGGCACAATTTAATAATCGTGTCCAGCGGTGTAAAAGAGGGAGAGAGGCGGAGAGAGGAAACGGAGCCAGAGAGAAGCGGATGCCGAGCGAGAGTGGAAAAGAGCACACGGAAGACGACGACGCACGCAGCTGAAAAGCTGGACCGGAGGAGCGAGGAGAGAGAGACTGAGAACGGCAAGGCTGAAAAGCAACCCGGCGAGAGACATTTATTTGCAAAAACAAAAGAAGTCTACACCTGCTCACCAGTATGTCATTCCTTGGTGGTCCTTGGAACCCGCACGACAGCGAGGGACGGTCGCACCCATTATCTACGTATTTAAGGTACATTTAAACCAGTGTTTGTGGCACTGGGAGTAGGTGGGTAAAGTGTCTTGCTAAAGGACACAATGGCAGTGACTAGGAAAGCGGGAATCGAACCTGGAACCCTCAAGTTGCTGGCATGGCCGCTCCACCGACCAAGACACCCCGCCGTTTAAATAACTATGTTACCCTCGGGGTGCATCAATAGGCCATTTAACGATACTTTTATTTAATTTACATAATTTTTGTTCATTTTGTAATCGTTAGTTTCTTTTCTGGCTAACTTGAAAGTGCACAGCTTTATGAGCAAACCACTTAGGGATGAGGGTCAATACTGATTACCCTATGCTGCTTAGTTAACACTCAGTGACGTGCAGTCACTGGAGGCAGGGCCTCACCTGCCATCATGGAAAGAAAAAAAATGTAAAAAGAAAAACAATTAATTAAATTGTTATATGTATCCAGTGATTATACTATAAAGTTATTTTGCATTTAACTTCACCAGTTTTAGATTATTTTTATTCAAAATCGCTAAATTTTCACATTTGCCGTTCAAATAATGAGAAGAGACGGTGCGGTGAACAGCAGCCAGTTGAGGCACGTCACTGCGTTGTGCCTCACCATGGATTGCGGACTCGGCTAACTGCTGGCCTGCTGTGCAGTGAGACCGTATTGCTATATGAACTATATTATACATTTCCATAGTTTAGTTAGCTGAGGTATATAATGTACAGTGTATTTTGTCAACAACTGTATGTGTGTAACGTATTTCTTGTGCTGAGCGATCATAAAACGGCTGCAAAAGACGCACTGGCTGAGGCTCGCAGTAATCCCGCCTCCTGCAACCCCGCCGTAGAATGCACCCCCTGACGGGAGTGTTATATCAACTAAAGCCCACACTTAAACTTTCCACGTGCAATATTGAATCTATTTAAAAAAGTTATTTCATAAGAAGCCAAAAAGTGCAAAAACAATAATGTTCGTGTTGGAGGAGTTGTGAATGACTGCAGAGCCACAACATTAGGTACACCTGCAGACTGCAGGTGTACCTAATTCACAACTCCTCCAACACGAACATTATTGTTTTTGCACTTTTTGGCTTCTTGTTAAATAACTTTTGTAACCTATTTTTATGGGCTTTCCTCTTTGTGATGTTAAGTTCCTGTTATGCGCTGTTATACAGTATATGCCTTGAGCTCTTATTTTGAAGGCGCTAAGAGCGGAAGTCATGACACGTTGGAGTGGAGCGGAGGTTTTTGAAAGAAGGTAAATAAAGTGGTCCTCGTGTAAACTGGAGCCTCCGTGTTTGTTATTTTGTAGTTTCATACAGTATAGGCGACATTTATAAACCCTCGGTTACACTTTTTTAAATAGATTCAATCTTGCACGTGGAAAGTTTAAGTGAGGGCTTTAGTTGATATAACACTCCCATTAGGGAGTGCATTCTACGGCGGGGGTGCATTAATCCAGCACAACAGCGGCACATGGACTTCATTTATAAGTAAAGGTAAGACCATAATAACGTTTTTTTTATTAAATGTGCTTTTTTGTGTGCTACAGTTTGTATGTGTAAAGTTAAAGTTAAGTTAAAGTACCAATGATTGTCACACACACACTAGGTGTAATGAAATTTGTCCTCTGCATTTGACCCATATTCTTGTTCACACCCTGGGAAGTGAGGGGAGCAGTGGGCAGCAGCGGCGCCGCACCCGGGAATAATCTTTGGTGATTTAACCCCCAATTCCAACCCTTGATGCTGAGTGCCAAGCAGGGAAGAATGCTGGTATGAGCTTTTAAACATAATCCGTTAACTGCTGCCAATCAAATGGTGAATAAGATACTCTTTAGGGTTCATATGTTTGTAAATCTGACTGTGATGAAGTCAGTGCCTCACCAGCCATGAACCTCACCGCACGTCACTGTTAACACTGGTATAAAAGTTACATTGGATTCCAGTCCTGGCACAAAAATATGTTCACTTTTATCGATTTCTCTTCATGTAAAGGTGGAGTTTGTTAATATATGGTATGTGAGACAAATGTTTTGCACTTGTCATTTTACCACTGTTGATACAGTCATGTATCCTGTGCTGAAAAGTGTCCATTCCAATCGAGAGTACCGGTATATATTTTGGTGTTTATTTAAAATGATTATTATTGTTTAACTGCCTTTAATTTGATTTGTTTCCAGTGTTTTCCCTCTCATTTTGTACATGGTATCGTAACTTTGCAAGTGAAAAGAAATGTTAAAATGTTAAAAAGCCAGACAGAGGGCACGTTTCCAGTTTTTAATGGTAGAGTAAGCAGTCTTGCTCCTGCTCTCCCATCTTTATTAGTAACAGTATTTCAGTACAGCGTGAGTCATTTTAAAATATCAGCTCCGGCCTACTTACTATTGCGTAGATGTCCGATTGATTAGCCTGCAGGCGGCGCTTAAAGTTTCTTGTATTTTACCGGAGAAAATCGAGCCATAGGGTTTACGTGTCTTCTGGTCTCCAACGGCAAAGGTGAAGTGAGTCCATATGTCTTCTCCACTTTTTCTTGCAGGTTTAAAAGACATATTGTATTGACGTGTGCATCATCAAAGTATATTTATACAGGCCTAAATCACAAGTGTCTCAAAGGGCTGCACAAGCCACAAGGACATCCTCGGCTCAGATCCCACATCAGGGCAAGGAAAAACTCAACCCAATGGGGTACAATGAGAAACCTTGAACCCTAACCCTACTGTAACAATACAGTAGAGATGTCCGATAATGGCTTTTCCGCCAATATCCGATATTGTCCAACTCTTAATTACCGATATCAACCAATACCGATATATACAGTCGTGGAATTAACACATTATTATGCCTAATTTTCTTGTGATGCCCCGCTGGATGCATTAAACAATGTAACAAGGTTTTCCAAAATAAATCAACTCAAGTTATGGAAAAAAATGCCAACATGGCACTACCATATTTATTATTGAAGTCACAAAGTGTATTATTATTTTTTTAACATGCCTCAAAACAGCAGCTTGGAATTTGGGACATGCTCTCCCTGAGAGAGCATGAGGAGGTTGAGGTGGGCGGGGGGTAGCGGGGGGTCTATATTGTAGCGTCCCGGAAGAGTTCGTGCTGCAAGGGGTGCTGGGTATTTGTTCTGTTGTGTTTATGTTGTGTTACGGTGCGGATGTTCTCCCGAAATGTGTTTTTTCATTCTTGTTTGGTGTGGGTTCACAGTGTGGCGCATATTTGCAACAGTGTTAAAGTTGTTTATACGGCCACCCTCAGTGTGACCTGTATGGCTGTTGACCAAGTATGGATTACATTCACTTGTGTGTGTGAAAAGCCGTAGGTATTATGTGACTGGGCCGGCACGGAAAGGCAATGCATTTAAGGTTTATTGGCGCTCTGTACTTCTCCCTACGTCCGTGTACACAGCGGCGTTTTAAAAAGTCATACATTTTACTTTTTGAAACAGAAACCGATAATTTTGAAACCGATGCCGATCATTTCCGATGTTGCCTTTTAAAGCATTTATCGGCCGATGATATCGGCAGACCGATATTATCGGGCATCTCTAGTTATTGGCCTACTTGCGACATGTGCATGAATTAAATGACATGTCTACTATGCACACAAATGTAGTCGCAGGTCAGTTCTTAAAGGCCTACTGAAATGCGATTTTCTTATTTAAACGGGGGTAGCAGGTCCATTCTATGTGTCATACTTGATCATTTCGCGATATTGCCATATTTTTGCTGAAAGGATTTAGTAGAGAACATCGACGATAAAGTTCGCAACTTTTGGTCGCTGACAAAAAAGACTTGCCTCGACCGGAAGTAGCAGACGAGTAGCGTGACGTCACAGGTTGTGGAGCTCCTCATATCTGCATATTGTTTACAATCATGGCCACCAGCAGCGAGAGCGATTCGGACCGAGAAAGCGACGATTTCCCCATTAATTTGAGCAAGGATGAAAGATTTGTGGATGAGGAAAGTGAGAGTGAAGGACTAGAGGGCAGTGGGAGCGATTCAGATAGGGAAGATGCTGTGAGAGGCGGGTGGGACCTGATATTCAGCTGGGAATGACTAAAACAGTAAATAAACACAAGACATATATATACTCTATTAGCCACAACACAACCAGGCTTATATTTAATATGCCACAAATGAATCCCGCATAACAAACACCTCCCCCCTCCCGTCCATATAACCCGCCAATACAACTCAAACACCTGCACAACACACTCAATCCCACAGCCCAAAGTACCGTTCACCTCCCCAAAGTTCATACAGCACATATATTTCCCCCAAAGTCCCCAAAGTTACGTATGTGACATGCACATAGCGGCACGCACGTACGGGCAAGTGATCAAATGTTTGGAAGCCGCAGCTGCATGCGTACTCACGGTACCGCGTCTGCGTATCCAACTCAAAGTCCTCCTGGTAAGAGTCTCTGTTGTCCCAGTTCTCCACAGGCCAATGGTAAAACTTGACTGTCATCTTTCGGGAATGTAAACAATGAAACACCGGCCGCGTTTGTGTTGCTGAAGTCGGCCGCAATACACCTACAGCTTTCTTCTTTGCTGTCTCCATTGTTCATTGAACAAATTGCAAAAGATTCACCAACACAGATGTCCAGAATACTGTGGAATTTTGCGATGAAAACAGACTACTTATTAGCTGGCCACCATGCTGTACCAAAATGTCCTCTACAATCCGTGACGTCACGCGCTGACGTCATCATACCGAGACGTTTTCAGCAGGATATTTTGCGCGGAATTTAAAATTGCACTTAAGTAAACTAACCCGGCCGTATTGGCATGTGTTGCAATGTTAAGATTTCATCATTGATATATAAAATCAGACTGCGTGGTCGGTAGTAGTCGGTTTCAGTAGGCCTTTAAGGATTATTGACTATGGAGAGTTAAGGCCTGACAGAGATCTGTGCTTTTCCAGTTTCATTAAAATGTTCACTAATATTGTTTAAACTGGTAATGTAAAGAGGGATACCAAACCTCAGAGAGTTATCTGCCTATTGAATAGAGAACATCCCATGTTGTTGTACGGTTTCTTGTATCAGGTAATAAAACATTCTCCCAAGGTTATTATGTTTGCAGCCATGAATAAAAGCATGTGCTTACATGGAGGAGAAATAACGGTCACTGTTGCTCATGTTGCTGCAAAGCGGCGTGTCTCAGATCTCCCGTTGGCCAAATGCTAAATGCGAGCCGACGCCGAACTGCGAACAGCTTGATGCGAGCTTGCGAGCAGCTGCGCGGCCTCGTCCATGAATACAAATCCCACCGCTTGCCACTTTCAATAACATGTAAAAAAAAAATAAAAAAATAAAAATGCTTGTGTGGAAAAATTTGCAAGGATAGATGTGACATGTTTTATTATTCGCTAATGCGTCACATACAGCGCCGGTCATAAAAGCTACCAGCGCCGTGCCTGTTGTCATGGATGGAGTATCAACAATATATCAGCTTGCGTCCAAGAACAAACTGTTCTTGGCAGAATATGTTCCATAAAGATGATCTTTTTTCTGCTAGTTTTGGAAATCGGCTGTCTTGCAGCAACCTTGCTTCAACTGTGACAGGGTGCAAGGAGGCCCTCGCTCAATCACCGACGTGCTGACTGAGAGGTGCTCTTTGGGTTAGATTCCTGCTGCCCACAGCCTGTCATTAGCTCATGACACCGGCTGTTCACCTGTCACCGGCGCTGAACGTCACAGCAACACACCGACAGTTTCTCATCTGGGACAACAACCTCTGACACTTATCTTCTGTCCTCTGGCAGCTGTACAACACCGCTCACCAGCAAATGCGAGTTCAAGGTGCCGAGAGTGATGCACCAATCGGATAATTTAGGAATCATCGGTTATTTTGTGACCTCTGTAAAGCTAGAATGTTAATTGTTTTCTCCTATTGCCAGCGTTCGTGCTAATGTCACTAACTGTGATCAAACAATCAAATGTCCATATTGTCGTTTTATACAGTCATCATGTCAAAAAAAGGTAGGAATACTAATACAGAACCTTAAAGGGGAACATTATAACAATTTCAGAAGGGTTAAAACCATTAAAAATCAGTTCCCAGTGGCTTATTTTATTTTTCGAAGTCTTTTTCAAAATTTTAACCGTCACGCAATATCCCTAAAAAAAGCTTCAAAGTGCCTGATTTTAACCACCCGTCCATTTTCCTGTGACGTCACATAGTCAAGCCAACACAAACAAACATGGCGGAAAGAACAGCAAGCTATAGCGACAGTAGCTCGGATTCAGACTTGGATTTCAGCGGTTTAAGCGATTCAACAGATTACGAATGTATTGAAACGGATGGTTGTAGTGTGGAGGCAGGTAGCGAAAACGAAATTGAAGAAGAAAATGAAGCTATTGAGCCATATCGGTGTCATGTCTGTGTAATCATGTTTTGTTTTAAGTCATGTTTTGTTTAGTTATAGGACTCTTTAGTTTCTGTCTTTTCACTCCCTTGTCTTGTTTCCATGATTACCCCATTAGTTTCACCTGTTCCACGTTTGGACTCATTGTGCACTCTTGATTGTCACCATAGCAACCCATTAGTTTTCACCTGTCACGTCACGCACCTGTTTCACGTCTTGAGTCACGCACCTGTTTTTGTTAATCATGTCTGTAGTATTTAAGTTCATTGTTTTTCAGTTTGTCTTTCTGACGACCTCACCACATTTATGCTCTGTCCATGCCTGATACTTCTTTCCATGTCCATTCTTCATGCAACTATTTTTGTCCAAGCCAAGTAAGTTTTTGTTCCATGTTTATAGTCTTTTTGGTTTCATAGTTTGTTCTCCGCCATTGTGCGTGTTTTTCGTTTATACTTTTTTGCTATAGTCTTTTGGTTTCATAGTTTATTCTCCGCCACTGTGCGCGCTTTTCGTTTTTATATAATAAATAAATCATGTACCTTCATTCCCGTCTCGCCCGTGCCAACTTTCCGTTGCATCCCGGAAAAGCAAACACCCAAGACCAAGTCTTGACAATCGGTTTGAACCGTATGCAAGCGAAACCGACGAAAACGACACGACAGCCAGCGACACGGGAGAAAGCGAGGACGAATTCGGCGATCGCCTTCTAACCAACGATTGGTATGTGTTTGTTTGGCATTAAAGGAAACTAACAACTATGAACTAGGTTTACAGCATATGAAATACATTTGGCAACAACATGCACTTTGAGAGTGCAGACAGCCCAATTTTCATCAATTAATATATTCTGTAGACATACCCTCATCCGCGCTCTTTTCCTGAAAGTTGATCTGTCCAGTTTAAGGGACGGTGTGAGCCAAGACATCCAGGGGGTTTAGCTCGCTCGTCTGCGGGAACAAACTGCCGCCATTGCTTGCCGTGCTACCGAGGTCTTTTGTCCCTGAATTGCTCACACACTCCGGCAGATTCAATTTCTTTGACTTTATCATTGGAAATGCATCTGCTTTGAGTGTCGCAGGATATCCACACATTCTTGCCATCTCTGTCGAAGCATAGCTTTCGTCGGTAAAGTGTGCGGAACAAACGTCCAATTTCTTGCCACTTTCGCATCTTTGGGCCACTGGTGCAACTTGAATCCGTCCCTGTTCGTGTTGTTACACCCTCCGACAACACACCGACGAGGCATGATGTCTCCAAGGTACGGAAAACAGTCGACGTTGTGACGTCATCGCTCCGAGAGCGAATATTAGAAAGGCGCTTAATTCGCCAAAATTCACCCATTTAGAGTTCGGAAATCGGTTAAAAAAATATATGGTCTTTTTTCTGCAACATCAAGGTATATATTGACGCTTACATAGGTCTGGTGATAATGTTCCCCTTTAACTTGTAACTCAAAACACTTGAATCTAAATCAGCATTGCCCAAAACCATACTTGCCAACCTTGAGACCTCCGAAATGGGGGGGTTTGGTGGTAGCGGGGGGTGTATATTGTAGCGTCCCGGAAGAGTTAGTGCTGCAAGGGGTTCTGGGTATTTGTCCTGTTGTGTTTATCATGTGTTACGGTGCGGATGTTCTCCCGAAATGTGTTTGTCATTCCTGTTTGGTGTGGGTTCACAGTGTGGCGCATATTGGTAACAGTGTTAAAGTTGTTTATACGGCCACCCTCAGTGTGACCTGTATGGCTGTTGACCAAGTATGACATGCATTCACTCATGTGTGCGTAAAAAACGCATATATTATGTGACTGGGCCGGCACGCTGTTTATATTGAGATGGATGCAACGTCAGGTTGTAGAGGACCCTAAAATATTGTTGTCCGGGTGGAAATTGGGATAAATTCGGGAGAATGGTTGCCCCGGGGGATTTTCGGGAGGGGCACTGAAATTCGGGAGTCTCCCGGGAAAATCGGGAGGGTTGGCAAGTATGCCCAAAACACATTTTTAGATAAGAAATATTGCTTAAATGCTTTGCTCCCTGTAAGTATATTCTAGATCATAAATCATGCATCTCACCTGGACAGAAGACGTCTGAGTAGGTATTCCGACAAGTTGGTACACTTTGACAGCCATTTAGGACCTGAAAATGGCCAGAACGACACGAAAAGACGCTTGTCCAACCCTACCTCCACCCCGTTTCTTTGTGATGATTATGAGACATTCTTCACCTAAATGGGAATCTTAAAGTTAAAAGTTAAAGTCCCAACGATCATCACACACGCACTGGGTATGGTGAAATCTGCATTTGACCGATCCCCATGTTCACCCCCTGGGAGGCGAGGGGAGCAGTAGTGTGCACCGCGCCCAGGAATCAATTGGTGATTTAACCCCCAATTCTAACCCTTGAACTGAGGGTTTGAACTCACAACCTTCCAGTCTCAGGGCGGACACTCTAACCACAAATCCACTGAGCTGAACATCATAGCAGTCGGCATCCTAATGACAGCAGACCTTGTACAGTAAGTGATGTTTTATTACGGTCGTTGGCTCTCATAAAGTCTGCAGTGAGTAATCAGTGATGAAGTAAAAAAACAAAAACGTTGCGATGCGTTTTTTGAATGAATGTGTGCTTAAAATGAGCAAAATATGTAAATATTAAATGTTATTATAAATGTGCCTGTTATTACATTACATATATACTTACATCATGTATATAAAACCTCGGTGGAGATGTTTCTTTAAGGGCTTTGTAGACGGAATTGCACAGCTCTCATGAGCTCCAATGTAAGAAGACTTTTGATCGCATTTATTTAATATTAAGAATGCAAAATGTTTTAAAATAACATCCATCGTATTGTCTCTCATGGGGTTTCTTCTTTTTCCTATTTTCGACTTTTTCCTTGCCAGGATGTGGGTTCAGATTAGGCGATGTCGTTGTGGTTTGTGAAACCCTTTAAGGCAATTGTGATTAAGGGCTATACAAAAACTTTTATGGATGATTGATTGATTGATCTTTAGAGATGTCCAACAATGGCTTTTTTGCCGATTTCCGATATTGTCCAACTCTTAATTACCGATTCCGATGTCAACCGATATCGATATATACAGTCGTGGAATTAACACATTATTATGCCTAATTTTGTTGTGATGCCCCGCTGGATGCATTAAACAATGTAACAAGGTTTTCCAAAATAAATCAACTCAAGTTATGGAAAAAAATGCCAACATGGCACTGCCATATTTATTATTGAAGTCACAAAGTGCATTATTTTTTTTAACATGCCTCAAAACAGCAGCTTGGAATTTGGGACATGCTCTCCCTGAGAGAGCATGAGGAGGTTAAGGTGGGCGGGGTTGGGGGGGCGGGTTGAGGTGGGGGGTAGGGGGTAGCGGGGGTGAATATTGTAGCGTTCCGGAAGAGTTAGTGCTGCAAGGGATTCTGGGTATTTGTTCTGTTGTGTTTATGTTGTGTTACGGTGCGGATGTTCTCCCGAAATGTGTTTGTCATTCTTGTTTGGTGTGGGTTCACAGTGTGGCGCATATTTGTAACAGTGTTAAAGTTGTTTATACGACCACTCTCACTATGACCTGTATGGCTGTTGACCAAGTATGTATGGCATTCACTTGTGTGTGTGACTGGAATGGCACGCAAAGGCAGTACCTTTAAGGATTATTGGCGCTCTGTACTTCTCCCTACGCGTTTTAAAAAGTCATACATTTTACTTTTTGAAACCGATGCCGATAATTTTGAAACCGATACCAATAATTTCCGATATTACATTTTAAAGCATTTATCGGCCAATAATATCGGCAGTGCGATATTATCAGATGATCATGCATGTACCTATATAGCTGTTGTCATGGTAATTATCACACAAGCAGTGACTCATAGTTGTGCTTCAGTAGAGCATAAATGTGTGGGTCAGAATTCATGCGAGGATCAAATATTTTACCTACTCTATGAAATTAAAATGTATTTATAATATTTTTTTGTGCCTATTCTTTCTGTTCAGATCAAAATACCGTGAAATATCAAACTGTTTATGTCTTTGTACAACAAGGGATCAACTAATGTACTGAATTTGTGTATCATTTGTTTTTCAAAATAAAACCAGATCTAAAAAAAATTTAATAACTCGTTTATTTAATATTTCTCTTTTCACCCAAAGTGAAAAAAAAAAAACGGATAACGAACCGCCTTTCAAATTTTCAACTTCACTTCCGGGTTACAAGGCTCGCGTCAAATCAGAGATGGACAATTGGAAGATCGCTCGTTATCTCTTTTATCCATTTTCCAAATGTGCACAAATCTGCAAATTGTAAAATTGGTTCGTTTTCCGTTTTTTAATTTCGGGTGGGAAAAGAAATATTAAATAAACAAGTAGGGATGTCTGATAATGGCTTTTTGCCGATATCCGATATTCCGATATTGTCCAACTCTTTAATTACCGATACAGATATCAACCGATACCGATATCAACCGATATATACAGTCGTGGAATTAAGACATTATTATGCCTAATTTGGACAACCAGGTATGGTGAAGATAAGGTACTTTAAAAAAAAAAAAAAAAAAGATAAATAAATTCAAAGCATTTTCTTGAATAAAAAAGAAAGTAAAACAATATAAAAACAGTTACATTGAAACTAGTAATTAATGAAAATTAGTCAAATTAACTGTTAAATGTTAGTACTATTAGTGGACCAGCAGCACGCACAATCATGTGTGCTTACGGACTGTATCCCTTGCAGACTGTATTGATATATATTGATATATAATGTAGGAACCAGAATATTAATAACAGAAAGAAACAACCCTTTTGTGTGAATGAGTGTAAATGGGGGAGGAAGGTTTTTTGGGTTGGTGCACTAATTGTTAGTGTATCTTGTGTTTTTTATGTTGATTTAATAAAAAAAAAACACACAAAAAAACCTGATACCGATAAAAAAAAAAAACTATACCAATAATTTCCGATATTACATTTTAACGCATTCATCGGCCGATAATTTTGGCCTGCCGATATTATCGGCCGATAAATGCGTTAAAATGTAATATCGACATCTCTATAAACAAGTTGTTGTTTCTTTTTTTTTAAAGTTTTGGTTGTATTTTGAAAAACTAATCAATGAATGATACACAGATTTTACAATATGAACTGTAGTTCTAATCTCACAGATAGCGAACACCTCATTATGTCACTCAAAAACTAATATTGATTTTTGATGGAGCCCATAAAAATTGAAGCCATTCATTTATTCATCAATTATGCTCAACTTATTGCCTTGTTTCAGAGAGCTGTAGATATAAATCCCCTCTATTACTGCACCATTCCACATCTATCACACAAGACGACAACGTTCTGCCCAGCTCAACACTAAGCTTCACTTGAAAGTGGCACATCAATTTCAAAGCTGTAGAGAACAGGCTCCTTGCAGCCATCGATGGCGAATTAAGACACATTTACCTATTCATCTTTCTTGCTGAAGGCATTTGCTGTTAACTTGGACATCACTTTTCTTTGTGCAATTGCAATTTTTTTGTATAACTCAATTTTGTTTGATGCAGCAACATATCAAAAGCGAAGGTTTTTCTTGCCAAACCTATTTAAATCAATTCAACAATAGTTGTACTCCATACCTCTCAAAATAAAAGACACATTTTGTCCCCTGACAGCTTAAGACAGAACGTGTACTTTTGTCTCTATGTACGAGACGATTTCGTTTTTCGAGGGACGTTTGGCAACCCTAGCGTCATCGAGACAACTAGGCGATGTGCAGGTATAAGGTCATTTTCATCCATCCATCCATCCATCCATCTTCTTCCGCTTATCCGAGGTCGGGTCGCGGGGGCAGCAGCCTAAGCAGGGAAGCCCAAACTTCCCTCTCCACAGCCACTTCGTCCAGCTCTTCCCGGGGGATCCCGAGGCGTTCCTAGGCCAGCCGAGAGACATAGTCTTCCCAATGTGTCCTGGGTCTTCCCCGTGGCCTCCTACCGGTCGGACGTGCCCTAAACCCCTCCCTAGGGAGGCGTTCAGGTGGCATCCTGACCAGATGCCTGAACCACCTCATCTGGCTCCTCTCGATGTGGAGGTGTTGACAGAGCTTCTCACCCTATCTCTAAGGGAGAGCCCAGGAAACTCATTTCGGCCGCTTATACCCGTGAACTTGTCCTTCCGATCATAACCCAAAGATCATGACCATAGTTGAGGATGGGAACGTAGACAACACAACGGATCGATACAGCGTCCGCATTACTGAAGACGCCGCACCGATCCGCCTGTCGATCTCACGATCCACTCTTCCCTCACTCGTGAACAAGACTCCAAGGTTCTTGAACTCCTCCACTTGGGGCAAGATCTCATCCCCAACCCGGAGATGGCACTCCACCCATTTCCGGGCGAGAACCATGGACTCGGACTTGGAGGTGCTGATTCTCATCCCAGTCGCTTCACACTCGGCTGCGAACCGATCCAGTGAGAGCTGAAGATCCTAGCCAGATGACGCCATCAGGACCACATCATCTGTCAGAAGCAGAGACCTAATCCTCTCAACGCCTTGACTGCGCCTAGAAATTCTGTCCATAAAAGTTATGAACAGAATCGGTGACAAAGGGCAGCTTTGGCAGAGTCCAACCCTCACTGGAAACGTGTCCGACTTACTGCCGGCAATGCGGACCAAGCTCTGACACTGATCGTACAGGGAGCGGACAGCCACAATCAGACAGTCCGATACCCCATACTCTCTGAGCACTCCCCACAGGACCTCCCGAGGGACACGGTCAAATGCCTTCTCCAAGTCCACAAAGCACATGTAGACTGGTTGGGCAAACTCCCATGCACCCTCAAGGACCCTGCCGAGAGTATAGAGCTGGTCCACAGTTCCACGACCAGGACGAAAACCACACTGTTCCTCCTGAATCCGAGGTTCGACTATCCGGCGTAGCCTCCTCTCCAGTACACCTGAATAGACCTTACCGGGAAGGCTGAGGAGTCCGATACCCCATAAAAGGTCATTTTATTGGGTAAAAAAAAAGAAAGCTCCAGCGTGGCTATAGATGTACATCATGGGTTAGCACGGGGGTCTGCAACTCGTGGCTCCTTAGCGCTGCCCTAGTGGCTCCCTGGATCTTTTTCAAAAATGTATGAAAATGGTAAAAAAAAAGATAGGCGATTAAATACAATTTTTGTTTTAATATATTTTGTCATACTAATTTCGGCGGTCCTTGTACGCACCATAGTTTGTTTACATGCACAACTTTCTCCGACGCTGCCACAGAAAGACGTCTTTTATGCCACTCCTACTTTGTCTCATTTTGTCCACCAAATGTTGTATGCTGTGCGTGAATGCACAAAGGTGAGCTTTGTTGATGTTATTGACTTGTCGGAGTGCGAATCCGGCATATTTGGTCAGTGCATGACTGCAAGCTAATCCATGCTCACATGCTATTTAGGCTAGCTGTATGTACATATTGCATCATCAAATGTACCTTTGTAGGTATATTTGAGCTCCTTTATTTCCTTTACTTATGTCCTCTGTGTATTGTATTTTTTCCCCGCGTTTGACACATGTAAGTATAGTATATAGTTGCCATGTTGTTCCAGACCACAGCAAACGTTACCCAGCTTGCCAAAGATTGTAACAAATCTGTTAGAAGAAGACAGCCTGCCGCTTCCTTTAACTTGGACACACACAGCTATACCTTTGGCCATTCTAAGCCAGTAAGTTCCAGAAGTAATCGCACCCTCTGAAAAGCCTCCATTTTACTAATGTTTTCCACAGTTGCAAAAAAGTGTAGAATAAATATTAAATGTCAACATCATGTGTTGCCTTTATTATAAGACTTGTGTAAGGTTTTTAAGTTTGTGTGGCTCCAGGTTGTTTTATTTTTGGTCCAATATGGCTCTTCCAACATTTTGGGTTGCAGAAATCTTAAGGCAGGGCAAAAACCCTCAAAGCCACGCCACGGGCTTTCAACAACAAAACCAGGATCAAAAGGAAGGACACTGACAGATACACCCTACTCAAGTAACTTGCGATCAGAGGCAGGCAAGTCCCCTGATCACTAATCAAGAGCAGGGGCCTCATGTGTTAAGTGTCGCCTGGTTTCTAAAATACTAAAAATAGATGTACATTCAAATCCAGAAAACAACAAAAATGAAGATGTATTCCTTTTTACATTGCAATCAACTTGAAATTGACCCACAGGAGTTTGCTTGGCGTGGCCCACCCAGACCCCCGCGGATCATAATGAAAGTAGCCATGTGCCTGAGATCTGCACACTCTGCCTGATCACGATTCAGTTGAAGGTGCTTCTTTCTCGTGTTTCCAGGGAACAACACATACATATAGTCGCTGCAATGATACATAAAAATCACCCTTACCTCTTAAGGCCCAAGCTGTTTGTTTACATGTTTTTTTTTATTTGCTATTTGGGCTTATTGGACCCTAATTAGAATAAAAACAAAGAATCATATTTTTATATGATGTACTTAGTCCATAAGTAACAAACGTGTACTTCATGTTTAGTGACATGCTAATTCGTATTTTTACACTTTTTTCCCCCCAAATTCCATTGTATGTTATACTCTTCTGACACCACCAGATGGCAGTATAAGTGTCCACATAAGGGCCATAAGACCCCAATTCAGTAGTGTACACAATTTTGGAAATAAGAGCTAAAAGGTGCTGTCCACGCATGTGGCCAACTAAGCCTTTAGAGGTTTTAATTCATATAAATATAATTTGTGTAATTTACAACAAAATGTGTTCACAGAGTAGCCTGCTCGTAGCCAGATTAGTTTCATGTAAAAATACTTGGTTTGCAGTCTTTTAAATTTGAATATGCCAGTGCTATCAAACAGGATACGATAGTCTTGTTTGATTACTCAATTTATTATTACAACACAGAAGAGCTACTTTGGGAGACTCCCGAATTCCAGCGCCCCTCCCGAAAATCTCCCGGTGGAACCATTCTCCCGAATTTCTACGCAGACAACAATATTGAGGGCGTGCCTTAAAGGCACTGTCTTTGCGTGCCGGCCCAGTCATATAATATCTACGGCTTTTCACACCCACAAGTGAATGCAAGACATACGTGGTCAACAGCCATACAGGTCACACTGAGGGTGGCCGTCCAAACAACTTTAACACTGCTACAAATATTGTGAACCCACACCAAACAAGTATGACAAACACATTTCGGGAGAGCATCCGCACCGTAACACAACATAAACGCAACAGAACAAATACCCAGAACCCCTTGCAGCACTAACTCTTCCGGGACGCTACAATATACACTTCCTACCCCCCCGCCCCCCTCAACCCCGCCCACCTCAACCTCCTCATGCTCTCTCAGGGAGAGCATGTCCCAAATTCCAAGCTGCTGTTTTGAGGCATGTTAAAAAAAATAATGCACTTTGTGACTTCAATAATAAATATGGCAGTGCCATGTTGGCATTTTTTTCCATAACTTGAGTTGATTTATTTTGGAAAGCCTTGTTACATTGTTTAATGCATCCAGCGGGGCATCACAACGAAATTAGGCATAATAATGTGTTAATTCCACGACTGTATATATCGGTATCGGTTGATATCGGAATCGGTAATTAAGAGTTGGACAATATCGGATTATCGGATATCGGCAAAAAAGCCATTATCGGACATCTCTACTAATTAGTAAGATTCAAATTTTATAATATACACTTAAACACTTAATTTTTGTACAAATAGTCTAGAAATTATGATTCCAATTTTGAGCCAGAGGCAGCCTTTTTCTAAATTTTGTTGTGTCCTACAGAAAACATATTAAAACAAAAATTACATGTTTTCCATTTTCATACAATTATGTTGAGCATATGTATTAAGTCATATCAGTCCCTCCAGGAATTTGTATATACATATATATATATATATATATATATGCATCCATCCATCCATTTTCTACCGCTTATTCCCTTTTGGGGTCGCTGGAGCCTATATATATATATATATATATATATATATATATATATATATATATATATATATATATATATATATATATATATTTTTTTTTTTTTATTTTATTTTTTTTTTCCATAAAGAAATACAATCATGTGTGCTTACGGACTGTATCCCTGCAGACTGTATTGATCTATATTGGTATATAATGTATATATTGTGTTTTTTATGTTGATTTAATAAAAAAATAAATAAAAAAACAATTATTATTATTATTATTTTATTTTTTTAATTTCTTGTGCTGCCCTGTACCAATCGGCCCGGTACCGGTCCGCGGCCCGGTGGTTGGGGACCACTGGCATAAAAGACGTCTTTCTGTGGCAGTGTCAGAGAACGTTGTACATGTAAACAAACTATGGTGCGTACAAGGACCGCCAAAATTAGTAGGACAAAACGGCGCTCGTCAAATACTCTCATCAATGAAGCATGTTTAATATAAACAGTGGGATTTCGAACAATTTGGAAGGTTTGGGTCATGTTTTGTCCTCCCAAAGAAAACATATTAAAACAAAAAAATACATGTTTTCCATTTTCAAACAATTTTCAAAAAGCTCCAGAGAATCTGAAATGTTAAACAGGATGCCATCAAAGCTCACACTTTCTTCATCTTCTCACCCTTTTGGCAAACATGAAGCGTCTCCGTAGACCCATTTCTCATCATGTCCTCCTCTCATTATTCCGAAGTTACTTGGCCTTCAACGAGCAGACTCCGGGGGAGCCTATGGCGTGTGTTTGTGTGCGTGTAAGCAAAGGGAGTGTTTTTCAGATCCCCCATTCTAGAACCAATTTCTATGCAAATGCTACAACCTGATTTGGAGTAAGCCGCCTGTGTTTGTGGCGGTCTTAAGATGCTGCAACTCTGGCAACTAGAATAAAAACGTCACAGATGCGTTTTACACCCCATCCCCTGCTATACAGTATGTCATGTTTAGGTTCCACGCAGCCACAAGATGGCGGCAAATTGAAGTGGTGAGATTTGTCTCAAAGACCATGCTGGATGATGGGTGAAGTAGAACACAATCATTTCTATAAATACTGTAATACACGTTTTCAGATGCATTCCTCCCAACTTATACTGTATAATATTCCCGTATAATAAAGAAGTGTTTTTAAACCTTTTTTTGAGGAAAGGCACATTTTTTGCGTTTAAAAAATCCAGAGGCACACAACCAGCAGAAACTGTTAAAAAACGAAACTCAGTTGACAGTAAAAAGTCGTCGTCGCAATTGTTGGATACGACTTTAAACCATAACCAACCATGCATCACTATAGCTCTTGTCTCAAAGTAGGTGTACGGTCACGACCTGTCACATTACGCCGTGACTTATTTTGAGTTTTTTGCTGTTTTTCTTTGTGTAGTGTTTTAGTTCTTGTTTGGTGGCTTTTCCTGTTTTGTTGGTATTTTCCTGTCGCAGTTTCATGTCTTCCTTTGAGCGATATTTCCCGCATCTACTTTGTTTTAGCAATCAAGAATACTTCAGTTGTTTTTATCCTTCTTTGTGAGGACATTGTTGATTGTCATGTCATGTTCGGATGTACATTGTAGACGCCGTCTTTGCTCCACAGTAAGTCTTTGCTGTCGTCCAGCATTCTGTTTTTGTTTACTTTGCAGCCAGTTCAGTTTTAGTTTTGTTCTGCATAGCCTTCCCTAAGCTTCAATGCCTTTTCTTAGGGGCACTCACCTTTTGTTTATTTTTGGTTTAAGCATTAGATACCTCTTTACCTTCACATTGCCTCCCGCTGTTTCCGACATCTACAAAGCAATTAGCTACCGGCTGCCACCTACTGATATGGAATAGTATTACACGGTAACTCTGCCGAGCTCTAGACCAGTGGTTCTCAAATGGGGGTACAAGTACCCCTGGGGGTACTTGAAGGTATGCCAAGGGGTACGTGAGATTTTTTTAAAATATTCTAAAAATAGCAACAATTCAAAAATCCTTTATAAATATAAATAAAAACCTATCTTTTTTTCCAAATAGTTCAAGAAAGACCACTACAAATGAGCAATATTTTGCACTGTTATACAATTTAATAAATCAGAAACTGATGACATAGTGCTGTATTTTACTTCTTTATCAACCAAAAATGCTTTACTCTGATTAGGGGGTACTTGAATTTAAAAAAAATTCACAGGGGGTACATCACTAAAAAAAGGTTGAGAACCACTGCTCTAGACCACACCGACACTCAACAACAACACACACTTTGCAGACTATAATTACTGGTTTGCAAAAAACATTTTTAACCCAAATAGGTGAAATTAGATATTCTCCCACGGAAAACCAGACTGTATCTCACGGCACACTAGTGGTTGAAAAACACTGTAATAAAGCATATGTAGAGCAGCAAGAAATACCTAGAACAGGGGTCAGCAACCCGAGGCTCTCGGGCCACATGCGGCTCTTGAGCTCCATGGAGCTTTTTCAAAAATGTATGGAAATGGGGTGAAAAATATATTTTTTGTTGTAATATGGTTTCTGTAGGAGGACAAACACGACACAAACCTTCCCAATTGTTAGAAAGCCCACCGTTTAATATGTTTGTGTTTAGAGATGTCCGATAAATACGTTAAAATGTAATATCGGAAATTATCGGTATCGTTTTTTTTATTATCGGTATCGTTTTTTTTATTTTTATTAAATCAACATAAAAAACACAAGATACACTTACAATTAGTGCACCGATCCAAAAAACTTCCCTCCCCCTCATTCACACAAAAGGGTTGTTTCTTTCTGTTATTAATATTCTGGTTCCTACATTATATATCAATATATATCAATACAGTCTGCAGGGATACAGTCCGTAAGCACACATGATTGTGTGTGCTGCTGGTCCACTAATAGTACTAACCTTTAACAGTTAATTTTACTAATTTTCATTAATTACTAGTTTCAATGTAACTGTTTTTATATTGTTTTACTTTCTTTTTTATTCAAGAAAATGTTTTTAATTTATTTATCTTTTTTTATTTTATAAATTTTTTTAAAAAGTACCTTATCTTCACCATACCTGGTTGTCCAAATTAGGCATAATGTGTTAATTCCACGACTGTATATATCGGTTGATATCGGTATCGGTTGATATCGGTATCGGTAATTAAAAAGTTGGACAATATCGGAATATCGGATATCGGCAAAAAGCCATTATCGGACATCCCTATTTGTGTTTATGCTTCACTGATGAGAGTATTTGGCGAGCGCCGTTTTGTCCTACTAATTTCAGCGGCCCTTGAACTCACCGTTGTGTGGACTGTGACTCTACAGTTTGTTTACATGTACAACTTTCTCAGAAGCTGCCACAGAAAGACGTGTTTTATGCCACTCATTTGTCTCATTTTGTCCACCAAACGTTTTATACTGTGCGTGGATGCACAAAGGTGAGCTTTGTTGATGTTATTGACTTGTGTGGAGTGCTAATCAGGCACATTTGGTCACTGCATGACTGCAAGTTAATCGATGCTAACATGCTATTTAGGCTAGCTGTGTGTACATATTGCATCTTTATGCCTCGTTCGTCGGTATATATGAGCTCATTTAATTTCCTTTACTTATGGTAATTTATATTTGCATGTCTCATGACACATTATATGTATGTACTATTGGCTGCATTTCGGATAGTTGTTAGTGTGCCGTGTTGTTCCAGACCACAGCAAACGTTAGCCAGCTTGCAAAGATTGCAATAAATCTATTAAAATAAGACAGCCTTCCGTTTCCTTTAACTTGGACACACACATCTATACCTTTGGCCATTCTAAGGCAGTCATTTCCAGGAGTTATCTCACCCTCTGAGAAGTTTTACTAATGTTTTCCAATGTTGTAAAAATGTGTAGAATAAATATTACATTTCAACAGTTCTGTCAACAAAGATTTGCGTCAGCCTGCGACACATATTCATTTTGATAGTAGGCTATTATAGCTAATATAGACATTTACGTCATGTGTTGCCTTCATTATAACACTCACAGTCATGGTCAAAAGTTGACATACACTTGTAAAGAACATAATGTCATGGCTGTCTTGATTTTCCAATCATTTCTACAACTCTTATTTTTTTGTGATAGAGTGAATGGACCACATACTTGTTGGTCACAAAAATCATTCATGAGGTTTGGTTCTTTTATGAATTTATTATGGGTCTACTGAAAATGTGACCAAATCTGCTGGGTCAAAAGTATACATACAGCAATGTTAATGTTTGGTTACATGTCCCTTGGCAAGTTTCACTGCAATAAGGCGCTTTTGGTAGCCATCCACAAGCTTCTGGTTGAATTTTTGACCACTCCTCTTGACACAATTAGTTGGTGTTCTGACATGGACTTGTTTCTTCAGCATTGTCCACACGGACAGGACTTTGGGAAAGCCATTCTAAAACCTTAATTCTAGCCTGATTTAGCCATTCCTTTACCACTTTTGACGTGTGTTTGGGGTCATTGTCCTGTAAGAACACCCAAGCGCCCAAGACCCAACCTCCGGGCTGATGATTTTAGGTTGTCCTGAAGAATTTGGAGGTAATCCTCCTTTTTCATTGTCCCATTTAGCACCAGTTCTATTGGCAGCAAAACAGGCCCAGAGCATAATACTATGTTTGTATGTCAGAAACTGACATTTGGGCTTTATGTTTTATTGTTTTGTTTTTAATGTTTTATTGTTTTGTTCTTAATGTTTTGTATTGTGTTTTTATATGTTTAATGGATCTTAAGATCTGCAATAAAGATTGATGATGATGATGACTACCACCACCACGCTTAACAGTAGGAGTGGTGTTCCTGGGATTAAAGGCCTCACCTTTTCTACTCTAAACATATTGCTGGGTATTGTGGCCAAACAGCTCAATTTTTTTTTCATCTGACATCACATGGAGAAAGATAAGACCTTCTGGAGGAAAGTCTTCATGTCAGAAAACCAACACATTTAGCTGAACTGCACCAATTTTGTCAAGAAGAGTGGTCAAAAATTCAACCAGAAGCTTACCAGAAGCTACTAAAAGTGCCTTATTGCAGTGAAACTTGCCAAGGGACATGTAACCAAATATTAACATTGCTGTATGTATACTTTTGACCCAGCAGATTTGGTCACATTTTCAGTAGACCCATAATAAATTCATAAAAGAACCAAACTTCATGAATGTTTTTTGTGACCAACAAGTATGTGCTCCAATCACTCTATCACAAAAAAAAATAAGAGTTGTAGAAATGATTGGAAACTCAAGACAGCCATGACATTATGTTCTTTACAAGTGTATGTAAACCACGACTGTATAGAAGTCTTTTAGTTTTTTGCGGCTCCAGACAGATTACTTTTTTGTATTTTTGGTCCAATATGGCTCTTTCTACGTTTTGGGTTGCCGACCCCTGAACTAGAAAAAAATAAATGTTGTCTTCCGCTCATTAGTGTTGCTGCAATGACTGACATGCAGACCGTCCATTGCATGCCTGAGCATTAATAAAAAGTCAGCCAATGAAAGTCCTTTCAGACCACAGGCAAGCACGAATTAAACAGAAAGCCGAGCCACAGCCTGAGGAGAATTAAATGTTGACTGACTGAGATATTGAAGTCGCAGATGAGTTTGAAATCCCAGCTGGACTTTTTGTTCCCAAAGAGTGGCCATTTTGAGGGAAACAACAACATCTGGTCATCCTAAGCCTCTCGTCCGCCAGATGTTCAGGAACTTTTTAGTTCTTCGTAACTGCAGTTCCTAGAACTAAAAGTGCTGTAATTTCACGAGTATAACTGAAGAAAGTAAATGGGGGCATAATTAACAGGGTTCGTAAAAAAAACAAACCTAAAATGCCAAACTATTTCAACAAGGAAGTATATGACAAAAATAATATAGTAAATCATTTTAATTAGGTTAGGTTACTTTATTAGTACCCGAAGGTAAACTTGTTTTGCAGCCAGCAAGATCAGGACATATAATTAAACCAGAGCATGTTTACAAATGGCCGTAAGTCTTGAACTATACCAAGTATTTCAGTGGTTTGAATCTGCACTTTTGGTATACTGATGATATACTAGTTACCAGTGACGTGCGGTGAGGTTGATGGCTGGTGAGGCACTGACTTCATCACAGTCAGATTTACAAACATATGAACCCTAAAGAGTATCTTATTCACCATTTGATTGGCAGCAGTTAACGGGTTATGTTTAAAAGCTCATACCAGCATTCTTCCCTGCTTGGCACTCAGCATCAAGGGTTGGAATTGGGGGTTAAATCACCAAAAATTATTCCCGGGCGCGGCGCCGCTGCTGCCCACTGCTCCCCTCACCTCCCAGGGGGTGATCAAGGGGATGGGTCAAATGCAGAGGACACATTTCATTACACCTAGTGTGTGTGTGACAATCATTGGTACTTTAACTTAACTTTAACTTTACACATACAAACTGTAGCACACAAAAAAGCACATTTAATTAAAAAAAACGTTATTATGGTCTTACCTTTACTTATAAATGAAGTCCATGCGGCGCTGTTGTGCTGGATTAATGCACTCCCGCCGTAGAATGCACCCCCTGATGGGAGTGTTATATCAACTAAAGCCCTCACTTAAACTTTCCACGTACAAGATTGAATCTATTTAAAAAAAGTGTAACCGAGGGTTTATAAATGTCGCCTATACTGTATGAAACTAAAAATGGCTGCTGCAAATGAGTTTTTTTCCCCTTGGACTCAGTCTGGACCCCCTCCCATGGGTGCAGCCTTTGACTGATATTTTTTTACTCTTCCCCCCTTTCCCAATATCACCTTTTTCCCACCTTTTTTAAGGAGCGCCGTAAAAATGGCTGAACCGTTGGCGGTCTCGTCTTGTCTCCCTGTAACGTATGTCTGCTCTTAGTGGCACTGTGCCGAAAATGTACTTTTCAGTTCTCATGTTTCTTGTTCATGTTAAGAATTGACAATAAATCATCTTGAATCTTGAAGTTGTATCCAAATAAGACCTCAAATTATTATTATTTAGACATGAACATGACATTTATAAAGAGCCTCATATATTCAATTATTGAACCATAAATGCAATTAGTAAATATAATATTTTAAGCAATAGTCCCAATCGCTCAACTGCAACAGCGATAATTGATTTGACGGAAAAAAAATTGTAACTGCAATAGAAAAAAAACAATTCTTGGTAAGTATTTTTGTAGACCATCAAAACGTTTTTGATTCGCTTTATCATGAAATACTATTGGCTAAATTGTGTAAATATGGAATAAGATGTAGCTCATGGGTGGGTCAAAAGTTACCTGAAGGACAGAAAACAGTTTGCGGAAGTTAACAATTGGAAGACTGCCTTACATATCAATTGTGGAGTTCCACAAGGATCGGTCCTTGGACCCATGTTGTATCTCATGCATGTCAAATACATCACTAAAGGCCTACTGAAACCCACTACTACCGACCACGCAGTCTGATAGTTTATATATCAATGATGAAATCTTAACATTGCAACACATGCCAATACGGCCGGGTTAGCTTACTAAAGTGCAATTTTAAATTTTGCGCGAAATATCCTGCTGAAAACGTCTCGGTATGATAACGCCTGCGCGTGACGTCACGGATTGTAGAGGACATTTTGGGACAGCATGGTGGCCAGCTATTAAGTCGTCTGTTTTCATCGCAAAATTCCACAGTATTCTGGACATCTGTGTTGGTGAATCTTTTGCAATTTGTTCAAGAAGAATGGAGACAGCAAAGAAGAAAGCTGTAGGTGGGAAGCGGTGTATTGCGGCAGGTGTTGTGCTGGATAACGCACCCCGGCCGTAGAATGCACCCCCTGACTGTTGTGCCGGATAACACAGCCGGTGTTTCATTGTTTACATTCTCGGAAGATGACAGTCAAGCTTTACCATTGACCTGTGGAGAACTGGGACAACAGAGACTCTTACCAGGAGGACTTTGAGTTGGATGCGCAGACGCGGTACCGTCAGTACGCATGCAGCTGCGGCTTCCAAACATTTGATCGCTTGCCCGTACGTGCGTACCGCTATGTGCATGTCACGTACGTAACTTTGGGGACTTTGGGGAAATATATGTGCTGTATGAACTTTGGGGAGGTGAACGGTACTTTGGGCTGTGGGATTGAGTGTGTTGTGCAGGTGTTTGAGTTGTATTGGCGGGTTATATGGACGGGAGGGGGGAGGTGTTTGTTATGCGGGATTAATTTGTGGCATATTAAATATAAGCCTGGTTGTGTTGTGGCTAATAGAGCTTGTGTTTATTTACTGTTTTAGTCATTCCCAGCTGAATATCAGGTCCCACCCGCCTCTCACAGCATCTTCCCTGAATCGCTCCCACTGCCCTCTAGTCCTTCACTCTCACTTTCCTCATTCACAAATCTTTCACCCTCGCTCAAATTAATGGGGAACATCGTCGCTTTCTCGGTCCGAATCGCTCTCGCTGCTGGTGGCCATGATTGTAAACAATGTGCGGATGTGAGGAGCTCCACAACCTGTGACGTCACGCTACTCGTCTGCTACTTCCGGTAGAGGCAAGGCTTTTTTATCAGCGACCAAAAGTTGCGAACTTTATCGTCGATGTTCTCTACTAAATCCTTTCAGCAAAAATATGGCAATATCGCGAAATGATCAAGTATGACACATAGAATGGACCTGCTATCCCCGTTTAAATAAGAAAATCGCATTTCAGTAGGCCTTTCCAAACTATTAAAGTGTATTTTATTTGCAGATGACACAGCCCTATTTTATTCAAAGAACAAAGGAGACCAGGCTTTTGGGTGTTATGATTGATACAAATGTGTCATGGAAATCACATATTAATGATACAAAAGCTTAAATATCTAAAACTATTTGTATTTTACACAAAGTGAAGACTTTTTAAATCAAAAAGCATCGTATATTTTGTATAATTCGCTGATTGTTCCACATCTAACATATTGTATTCAAGTAGGGATGTCCAATAATATCGGCAGTCCGATATTATCGGCCGATAAATGCTTTAAGATGTAATATTGGGAATTATCGGTATCGGTTTCAAAATTATCGGTAACGGTTTCAAAAAGTAAAATTTAGGACTTTTTAAAACGCCGCTGTATACACGGGCGTAGGGAGAAGCACAGAGCGGCAATAAACCTTAAAGGCACTGCCTTTGCGTGTCGGCCCAGTCACATAATATCTATGGCTTTTCACACACACAAGTGAATGCAAATCATACTTGGTCAACAGCCATACAGGTCACACTGAGGGTGGCCGTATAAACAACTTTAACACTGTTACAAATATGCGCCACGCTGTGAACCCACACCAAACAAGACACATTTCGGGAGAACATCCGCACCGTAACACAACACAAACACAACACAACAAATACCCAGAACCCCTTGCAGCACTAACTCTTCCAAGACGCTACAATATACACCCCCCGCCCTCAACCCCGCCCACCTCAACCTCCTCATGCTCTCTCAGAAAGAGCATGTCCCAAATTCCAAGCTGCTGTTTTGAGGCATGTTAAAAAAAATAATGCACTTTGTGACTTTAATAATAAATATGGCAGTGCCATGTTGGCATTTTTTTCCATAACTTGAGTTGATTTATTTTGGAAAACCTTGTTACATTGTTTAATGCATCCAGCGGGGCATCACAACAAATATAGGCATAATAATGTGTTAATTCCACGACTGTATATATCGGTATCGGTTGATATCGGAATCGGTAATTAAGAGTTGGACAATATCGGATATCGGCAAAAAAGCCATTATCGGACATCTCTATATTCAAGTGTGCCTGTAAACCATATTTAAATCCAATCTACCGCCTGCAGAAATAAGCTCTAAGAATAATAACTGGAAATGCATACGGGGAACCCACAAATCCAATATTCAAACACTTATTGAAATGTTATGAACTGGTAGAGTGCAATATCCTGAAAATCATGCACAAAGCACACGCACACACACACACACACACACACACACACACACACACACACACACACACACACACACACACACACACACACACACACACACACACACACACACACACAAACAGGTTATCATTTGGAATGGGGACCAAGTTTTTGATCATCCTTTTCTACAGGTTGTGGAGGCTTTAAAAAAAAAATTGGTTAGCTCATACACATCTTTAAATCTCTGGATTGATGAAGTAATGTGCTGATCATTCTTACTGGGGACCCTGGGAAAAAGAGTTAATATGGTTCATGGGGACCAAATTTAAATAATTTTGCATAATTCACACACATTTGTACGTGACTACTGAGGACCAATAAAAAAAAAAAAAAGTTCAAATTAAATATGAAATGATCCTCAGAATACAGCACTACAGCTGTCCACTTATAGGACGTTTCACCACTTAAATGCACCAGCTACAGCCAGATGAGGGGGCTGCTGTGCAAATGTCTCACACTCAAACTAACCAGTAAACATGTTTTATGGGCCAAAGCTTAAAAATCACTTAGGCATCTTCAGAATGGATCTGACTATCATTTAAAAAAGGTTTCCCTTTAGAGACATGTTTTTTTGTCCCCGTACCGTCAGAGGACCCCTAAAGGTGACTGTGTAAACAGAGCGATGTCCCCATTAAGTAAGCATTGCCAGCACACACACACACACACACACACACACACACACACACACACACACACACACACACACACACACACACACACACACACACACACACACACACACACACACACACGCACACACACATCGAAATTCGAGATAAAGATGCTACCAAAACACATACTCTACAATGTGGGGTTGTACGGTATACCAGTATTAGTATAGTACTGTCATGACTTGGACTATGGAGTTTTTGTTTTCCCAAGATGCAAGAGAATTTGGATCGGACATGGCTTGAAGGTGGGTACGTGATTTATTTATCAAAAAAAAGAATAAACGAAAAGCGCGCACTTTGGCGGAGGTAAAAAAAACTTGGCGAATGAAAACAAAACTTGCACAAAGGCAGAAACTGAACACGAAATAAAAACACTGACTGTGGCATGGGATCGTGAACAGGGCTTGAAACGAGGGGATAGCAGGTTTAGAAAAGATATGACTCCAGGACGAACAACAGAAAATGAAAAGCTTAAATAACACAGACGTGATTAACGAAAACAGGTGCGTGACTCAAAACGTGAAACAGGTGCGTGATGTGACAGGTGAAAACTAATGGTTGCTATGGTGACAAACAAGAGTGCACAATGAGTCCAAACATGGAACAGGTGAAACTAATGGGTAATCATGCAAACAAGACAAGGGAGTGAAAAGCCAGAAACTAAAGATTCCTATAACTAAACAAAAACATGACTTAAAACAAAACATGATTACACAGACATGACAGAGCCCCTCCCTTAAGGACAGATACCAGATGTCCATAAAAAAAATTAACAAGAGTCATGGGAGGGCGGGAGGGGGACATGGCGGTGGGTCGCCAGACCACGTGTCCCCGTATCCACCGGGGCAGAGTTAGGTGGCGGCGGCGAGTGGAACGCCGCTGCAGCAGGCGAGGCGGGCGCCCAGGGAACGGCCACATTCGTGGCCGACAGAGGTGGGCGCACTTGGCGTGGCGGGCGACCAGGTAGCGGCCATATCCGTGGCCGACGAGGAGGGAGGCGCGTCGTCATCGTGGCAGGCGTGGAAGCAGCAGATGATGCAGGCAGCGAAGCTCGGCGTGGCGCGTCAGGCGGCGAAGCTCGGCGTGGCGCGTCTTGGTCTTGGTGCGGGTCTTGGTCTTGGCATGGCGAGTCTTGGTCTTGGCATGGCGGGTCTTGGTCTTGGCATGGCGGGTCTTGGTCTTGGCATGGCGGGTCTTGGTCTTGGCATGGCGGGTCTTGGTCTTGGCATGGCGGGTCTTGGTATGGCGGGTCTTGGTCTTGGCATGGCGGGTCTTGGTCTTGGCATGGCGGGTCTTGGTCTTGGCATGGCGGGTCTTGGTCTTGGTTTTGGCATGGCGGGTCTTGGTCTTGGTCTTGGCATGGCGGGTCTTGGTCTTGGCGTCGTGGGGCTGCGACTGGCGGCACTTGGCGTCGTGGAGCTGCGACTGGCGGCACTTGGCGTCGTGGAGCTGCGACTAGCGGCACTTGGCGTCGTGGAGCTGCGACTGACGGCACTTGGCGTCGTTGAGCTGCGACTGGCGGCACTTGGCGTCATTGAGCTGCGACTGGCGGCACTTGGCGTCGTTGAGCTGCGACTGGCGGCACTTGGCGTCGTGGAGCTGCGACTGGCGGCACTTGGCGTCGTGGAGCTGCGACTGGCGGCACTTGGCGTCGTGGAACTGGTACCGGAGCTTGGCGTGGTGGGTCTTGGTCTTGGACTTGGCGTGGAGGGTCTTGGTCTTGGACTTGGCATGGAGGGTCTTGGTCTTGGACTTGGCGTGGAGGGTCTTGGTCTTGGACTTGGCATGGAGGGTCTTGGTCTTGGTCTTGGCGTGGAGGGTCTTGGTCTTGGTCTTGGCGTGGAGGGTCTTGGTCTTGGCGTGGAGGGTCTGGTGCTAGCCTTGGTGCGGCGACAGGTGCTAGCCGTGGAGCAGCTACAGGTGCTAGCCGTGGAGCTGCGACAGGTGCTAGCCTTGGAGCAGCGACAGGTGCTAGCCTTGGAGCAGCTAGCCGTGGTGCTAGCCTTGGAGAAGGTGGAGGTGGCCTAGCTGGGGGTTGCGGCTTGGCAGGTCGGAAGACTGGTGAGGGCGGTCGTGCTGGAGGCTGTGGCTTGACAGGTCGGAAGACTGGTGGTGGCGGCCGTGCTGGAGGCTGTGGCTTGACATGGTGATGCAGAGCCACCCCACCTACACAGCTCCCGACCCCAGCCCCCCCCTAATTCAGAAAAAAAAAATCCTGGTCTTTGACGTCATCTTGGAGCTGCGGAGCTGGCAGCAGCCTGCTTCCGCCCGGAGTGGGAGGAGCCTGCGGGAGCGCTGCGTGCGGTCTGCTCGCCTTCCCTGACGTCCTCGGTCTGGAGCGGCGCTTCCGGGATTGCGGTGAAGCAGTGCCATCCTCGGACCAAATGGAGCTAATGGGAATAAGCTTCCCATTTGGCCCCCACATCAGGTCTCGCTCCGCCATGGCTCCTAAAGACTCCCAACTTCCTTCTTCGACCAAATTATTTGCGGGAAAGCGATTTGCTGGAGTCATAATGTTATGACTTGGACTATGGAGTTTTTGTTTTCCCAAGATGCAAGAGAATTTGGATTGGACATGGCTTGAAGGTGGGTACATGATTTATTTATAAAAAAAAAGAATAAACGAAAAGCGCGCACTTTGGCGGAGGTAAAAAAAACTTGGCGAATGAAAACAAAACTTGCACAAAGGCAGAAACTGAACACGAAATAAAAACACTTACTGTGGCATGGGATCCTGAACAGGGCTTGAAACGAGGGGATAGCAGGTTTAGAAAAGATATGACTCTAGGACGAACAACAGAAAATGAAAAGCTTAAATAACACAGACATGATTAACGAAAACAGGTGCGTGACTCAAAACGTGAAACAGGTGCGTGATGTGACAGGTGAAAACTAATGGTTGCTATGGTGACAAACAAGAGTGCACAATGAGTCCAAACGTGGAACAGGTGAAACTAATGGGTAATCATGCAAACAAGACAAGGGAGTGAAAAGCCAGAAACTAAAGATTCCTATAACTAAACAAAAACATGACTTAAAACAAAACATGATTACACAGACAGGACAAGTACCGCGATACTAATGAATCATATCCATACAGCCTCTTATATATTTAAATAATATTTATTTCATTAACTGCTTCTTTGCTATCACTTTTACCATCATATTTCTACATATCCTATTTGCTGATGTTCTGTTGTTGTTGTTATTGTTATGTTTGCTGTTGTTGTTGTCTCTCAGTCTTATCCCCCTCTTTTCCCCACAATTTCCCCCTCTGTCTTCCTATTTTTCTCTTTCTATCCCCTCCGGCTCCGGCCCGGCTGCACCAAATAATAATATAAATGTATTTAATAAAGTCAAATACAAATAAGGCAACAAGAGAAGTATCCTACACTTTCTAGTAAATCTGTACAGCCGATATGGGCATCTACATCAATAATATGATTTGCCCGAGTACCTGGACAGGACAAAAAAAAAAGGGTTTATAGAGTAGTGTGGAGGATGCATATATGTTTAAGAGTTATTTCTCTATTCATAGCCATGTTTGATCAGCTAGTACTTTTCCTTTGTATATTCTACCAGTTTCTTTCGACATTTCAGATGCCTGGTTAGTGTCTTCACCCTTGGAATGTGAACTACAACCCCCACTCTTTTCCTTATCAGTGTTGAGAGGGGGGAGATGGAGGGCTTTCTTTGTGTGCAAAGAGTGGGCTTTTCCATTTGAATGTCAGATCAACTCGAGTAGCCGATATGAATGTATTGGTTAAGATGATCTCCTAAAGCTTTAGTAAAACTTGAAAATATTCCAATTCTGTCTTGATGGTCCTTCTTACTCAGCATATATGTCATCGAAAGAACTTGGGATTGACCAGTAATTTAGATTCCCTGGGAGGAAGAGCTGGTAGACGCAACAATTTGGGGGCTCGTCCGGGATTCTAATGTGCAATCTGTGCTCCCCACAATAACAAAATAAGACAGCCCGTGCCCAAGGGCCTATTTCTGAGCCATCCAACAGTAGCCTGCTCCTCACATAAACCAAATTACAGTTTCCTGGTTCCTGAGTACTTAAAACGTGGGACTTTTTTGGCTCTGAAAAATGACCAGAAACTTAATTTTTGCCCCCATTTCCTACGCTGAAAGCGCACAGTACCAGGGTTGTTTCCTATAATCTGAAAGATTCCCAGACACATCAACATCTTGTAAAGTCTTCCCGGGATTCAGTTTTTACAGCACGTCTTAAGGTCAACATATGATTGAATAAATATTTAAATCTTTCATAAACTTGAAAAACCGGAGCCAAAGCCCAGAAGGATATTTTACTTGCACTAAGCACTGCTGACTGTGAGACACTTGAGCCAGACATTGAGTGTTGCTGCTCTCTAAGCTTTTTAGCCCACTTGTCCAAATGAAATCAGCAATTCATTTTTCCAACTCGGCCCTTTCAATAACGCCTGTGCGTGGACGGGAACAAACACAAGAGCCGTTTTTATAAGGTTATATTTGTAATTTGCACCCTGCTCGGGAAAAGTGAGTCAATGGTTTTGTTTGGAGTTAAAGCAAGCATCTGGTTGGCCCTAAAGTCTCTAAAAATCTCGCTGTTACCCTCTGCCGGTCGCCGCTCAGCACGAGGGTTTTTACAAGAACCAAAAATGGAGCTGATGGTCATCGCATGGCACAAACAATCCTCAAGCACGTAACGTAATATAATAATCGTGGTTGCCGAGGGATCAGAAGTTTACATGGATGCGACGTGGTCCCAGAGTGCACTCAAGCAGGGAACATCAGAGGGGAAGCATTTGACATAAATACACTTATTACCAGTTAGATGGGAAGATGATCTAATATGTTACGCACGCGTGATGACGGCTCTTCCTCTATGATGGTATTCTGCGGGATTTCATTACACGCTTTGCATCTTTTCTACACTGAAACAATACAATAAGAATAATGACAGGAAATGAAACAAGGTTTCAAGCCATGCACCGGTTATTTACCTCACTGCGGTCCTGACAACATGAGGGTATTTGACATGTTTGTAATCAGGTGGGTGGACAACAGCCGTGACCAAGACGTCGCCATGGCTGCTTACCATTGGAGTCATGCCGCCCAATTCTAAGTCACCTCATTCCTTCTTCTCCCCCTTGCTCCATCTGCAAGTACAATATTATCCAATTAGACAGAAGTTCTACTGACAGTAGCGGTGTCCCGATCAGGGTGTGCGTCGAAACTGACGTTGTGATGTTATAGCCCAGGGGTCGGCGACCCAAAACGTTGAAAGAGCCATATTGGATCGAAAATACAAAAAACAAATCTGTCTGTCGCAAAAAAATGTAAAGTCTTATGTAAGTCTTATAATGAAGGCAACACATGACGTAAGTGTCTATATTAGCTATAATAGCCTACTATCAAAATGACTTTAAAAGTCTTATATAAGTCTTATAATGAAGGCAACACATGACGTAAGTGTCTATATTAGCTATTATAGCCTACTATCAAAATGACTTTAAAAGTCTTATATAAGTCTTATAATGAAGGCAACACATGACGTAAGTGTCTATATTACCGGTAGCTATATTAGCCTACTATCAAAATTACTTTAAAAGTCTTATATAAGTCTTAAAATGAAGGCAACACATGACGTAAGTGTCTATATTAGCTATAATAGCCTACTATCAAAATTACTTTAAAAGTCTTATATAAGTCTTATAATGAAGGCAACACATGACGTAAGTGTACATATTAGCTATAATAGCCTACTATCAAAATGACTTTAAAAGTCTTATATAAGTCTTATAATGAAGGCAACACATGACGTAAGTGTCTATATTAGCTATAATAGCCTACTATCAAAATGACTTTAAAAGTCTTATATAAGTCTTATAAGGTAGAAAAGCGCTATACAAGTATAACCCATTTATCCATCCATCCATCCATCCATTTTCTACCGCTTATTCCCTTTGGGGTCGCGGGGGGCGCTGGAACCTATCTCAGCTACAATCGGGCGGAAGGCGGGGTACACCCTGGACAAGTCGCCACCTCATCGCAGGGCACCCATTTATCATTTATCATTTATAATGAAGGCAACACATGACGTGACGTAAGTGTCTATACTAGCTATAATAGCCTACTATCAAAATGACTTTAAAAGACTTATATAAGTCTTATAATGAAGGCAACACATGACGTAAGTGTCCATATTAGCTATAATAGCCTCCTATCAAAATGACTTTAAAAGTCTTATATAAGTCTTATAATGAAGGCAACACAAGACGTAAGTGTCTATATTAGCTATAATAGCCTACTATCAAAATGACTTTAAAGGTCTTATATAAGTCTTATAATGAAGGCAACACATGACGTAAGTGTCCATATTAGCTATAATAGCCTCCTATCAAAATGACTTTAAAAGTCTTATATAAGTCTTATAATGAAGGCAACACATGACGTAAGTGTCTATATTAGCTATAATAGCCTACTATCAATATTACTTTAAAAGTCTTATATAAGTCTTATAATGAAGGCAACACATGACGTAAGTGTCTATATTAGCTATAATAGCCTACTATCAAAATGACTTTAAAAGTCTTATATAAGTCTTATAATGAAGGCAACACATGACGTAAGTATCTATATTAGCTATAATAGCCTACTATCAAAATGACTTTAAAAGTCTTATATAAGTCTTATAATGAAGGCAACACATGATTTAAGTGTCCATATTAGCTATAATAGCCTACTATCAAAATGACTTTAAAAGTCTTATATAAGTCTTCTAATGAAGGCAACACATGACGTAAGTGTCTATATTAGCTATAATAGCCTACTATCAAAATGACTTTAAAAGTCTTATATAAGTCTTATAATGAAGGCAACACATGACGTAAGTGTCTATATTAGCTATAATAGCCTACTATCAAAATGACTTTAAAAGTCTTATATAAGTCTTATAATGAAGGCAACACATGACGTAAGTGTCCATATTAGCTATAATAGCCTACTATCAAAATGACTTTAAAAGTCTTATATAAGTCTTATAATGAAGGCAACACATGACGTAAGTGTCTATATTAGCTATAATAGCCTACTATCAAAATGACTTTAAAAGTCTTATATAAGTCTTATAATGAAGGCAACACATGACGTAAGTGTCCATATTAGCTATAATAGCCTACTATCAAAATGACTTTATAAGTCTTATATAAGACTTATAATGAAGGCAACACATGACGTAAGTGTCTATATTAGCTATAATAGCCTACTATCACAATGACTTTAAAAGTCTTATATAAGTCTTATAATGAAGGCAACACATGACGTAAGTGTCTATATTAGCTATAATAGCCTACTATCAAAATGACTTTAAAAGTCTTATATAAGTCTTATAATGAAGGCAACACATGACGTAAGTGTCTATATTAGCTGTAATAGCCTACTATCAAAATGACTTTAAAAGTCTTATATAAGTCTTATAATAAAGGCAACACATGACGTAAGTGTCCATATTAGCTATAATAGCCTACTATCAAAATGACTTTATAAGTCTTATATAAGACTTATAATGAAGGCAACACATGACGTAAGTGTCTATATTAGCTATAATAGCCTACTATCAAAATGACTTTAAAAGTCTTATATAAGACTTATAATGAAGGCAACACATGACGTTAGTGTCTATATTAGCTATAATAGCCTACTATCAAAATGACTTTAAAAGTCTTATATAAGTCTTATAATGAAGGCAACACATGACGTAAGTGTCCATATTAGCTATAATAGCCTACTATCAAAATGACTTTATAAGTCTTATATAAGACTTATAATGAAGGCAACACATGACGTAAGTGTCTATATTAGCTATAATAGCCTACTATCAAAATGACTTTAAAAGTCTTATATAAGACTTATAATGAAGGCAACACATGACGTTAGTGTCTATATTAGCTATAATAGCCTACCATCAAAATGACTGAAGCAAATCTTCGTTGACAAAAATGTTGAAATGTAATATTTATTCTACACATTTTTACAACATTAGAAACCATTAATAAATCAAAGGCTACTCAGAAGGTGATATAACTCCTGGAAATTAGTAGCTTTTAATGACCAAAGGTATAGATGCGTGTGTCCAAGTTAAAGGAAACGGCAGGCTGTCTTCTTTTAATAGATTTATTACAATCTTTGGCAAGCTAGGTAATGTTTGCTGTGGTCTGGAACAACATGGCACACAAACAACTATCTGAAATGCAGCCAATATTACATACAGATAATGCGTCACGAGACATGCAAATATAAATTATATACAAAGAGGATACAAGTAAAGGATATTAAATGAACTCAAATATACCTACAGACGAGGCATAATGATGCATTATGTACATACAGCAAGCCTAAATAGCATGGTAGCATTGATTAACTTTCACTCCAACAAGTCAATAACATCAACAAAGCGCACCTTTGTGCTTTCACGCACAGCATAAAACGTTTGGTGGACAAAATTAGACAAAGGAGTGGAATATTTTACATGTAAACTGTTGTGTCACAGTCCACACTATGGTGAGTTCAAGAACCGCCAAGATTAGTAGGACAAAACGATGTTCACCAAATACTCTCATCAGTGAAGCATACACACAAACATATTAAACAGTTGACTTTCTAACAATTGGGAAGGTTTGTGTCATGTTTGTTGTCAAACAAAAAACATACTAAAACTAGATGTCCGATAATGGCTTTTTTTTGCCGATATCCGATATTGTTCAACTCTTAATTACCGGTACCGATATCAACCGATACCGATATATACAGTCGTGGAATTAACACATTATGCCTAATTTTTTTGTGATGCCCCGCTGGATGCATTAAACAATGTAACAAGGTTTTCCAAAATAAATCAACTCAAGTTATGGAAAAAAAATGCCAACATGGCACTGCCATATTTATTATTGAAGTCACAAAGTGCATAATTTTTTTTAACATGCCTCAAAACAGCAGCTTGGAATTTGGGACAAGCATGAGGAGGTTTAGGTAGGCGGGTTGAGGTGGGCGGGTAAGGGGGGGGGGGGGGGGGGTAGGGGGTAGGAGGGTGTAGAGTTAGTGCTGCAAGGGGTTCTGGGTATTTGTTCTGTTGTGTTTGTGTTGTGTTACGGTGCGGATGTTCTCCCGAAATGTGTTTGTCATTCTTGTTTGGTGTGGGTTCACAGTGTGGCGCATATTTGCAACAGTGTTAAAGTTGTTTATACGGCCACCCTCAGTGTGACCTGTATGGCTGTTGATCAAGTATGCTTGCATTCACTTGTGAGTGAAAAGCCGTAGATATTGTGTGACTGGGCCGGCACGCAAAGGCAGTGCCTTCAAGGTTTATTGGCGCTCTGTACTTCTCCCTACGTCCGTGTACACAGCGGCGTTTTAAAAAGCCAGTCATAAATTGTACTTTTTAAAACCGATACCGATAATTTCCGATATTACATTTTAAAGCATTTATCAGCCGATGATATCGGCAGTCCGATATTATCGGACATCCCTAACTAAAACCAAAACATTATTTTCCATTTTCAATCCTTTTTTTAAAAATGCTCCAGTGGGCCACTAGGGCGGCACTAAAGAGCCGCGGGTTACTGACCCCCGTGTTAGCCAATCGAACTTTGGGAACAGAACATGTGAGGAGTCGGTGCATTTAAGGTGTCACTGGACTGTCAACAGAGATTTGAGAGGTGTCCCAACTACTTTAAGGCACACAGCCGGCGGGTTCTGTCTTCAAGGCTAATTGAATGAAACCAGCAGGTGATTGAGAAGAGTAATATAACTTCCTAAGAATGTTTTGGCTTACTCCCAAGGAACTGAGATTCCTTAGAACAGGGGTGTCAAACTCAAATACAGAGTGGGCCAAAATTTAAAACTGAACAAAGCCGCGGGCCAAGGTTGAACAAATTAACCTTTTAATAGGGACCCAAACAAGTTTTGCATTGAATATTGAACAAGCAAGTCTTATATAACTTTATAGTGACATGCAAAATCGAGTTTCAAATAATATTGATAAAAATAAAAAAATATCAATGGCATATCAAATACAATTTAAATAAAAATTGAATGCCTCTTTTCTATTTGCAGCAGCCTTCTGAGGTAAATATTAACATTAACTTTTTCCACAGGCTAATACATTTGAAAATAAAATAACAATGAATAAACCAACCATTCAGGACTTTGAACTGCTCATTTTGCAACACACTGATCTAATTTGATGTCCCAAGCCAGATACCTGCCATCTTTTCTTGGATGCTAGTTCATTAATGTTGGGGCTCAGGCTTTGAGCTGAGGCAACCTTCATTATCGAACGAAGGTTCAGTCATTATATCCCGTAGTCCACCCGGACCACAGTCTTGGGTGCGTGCCTTAAAGGCACTGCCATTAACGTCCGCTTTTCATCCATTCTAACAACGTGCCGGTCCAGTCACAGTCAATCAATCAATCAATCAATGTTTATTTATATAGCCCTAAATCACAAGTGTCTCAAAGGGCTGCACAAGGCACAACGACATCCTCGGTACAGAGCCCACATAAGGGCAAGGAAAAACTCACCCCAGTGGAACGTCGATGTGAATGACTATGAGAAACCTTGGAGAGGACCGCATATGTGGGTAACCCCGGGTAACCCCCCCCTCTAGGGGAGACCGAATGCAATGGATGTCGAGTGGAGGATGTCGAGGGATATGTGCGGCTTCTGTCCGCTCACACAAGTTAATGCAACGCATACTTGATCAGCAGCGATACAGGTTACACTGAGGGTGCCCGAATAAACAACTTTAACATTGTTAGAAATATACGCCACACTGTGAATACACACCAAACAAGAATGACAAACACATTTCGGGAAAATATCCGCACCGTAACACAACATAAACACAACAGATCAAATACCCAGAACCCTTTGCAGCACTAACTCTTCCTTCCGGGACGCTACAAAATACACCCCCGCCACCACACACACACACACACATTCCTTGTAGCGTCCCGGAAGAGTTAGTGCTGCAAAGGGTTGAGTATATTTCTAATAGTGTTAAAGTTGTTTATATCGCCACCCTCAGTGTAACCTGTATCGCTGTTGATCAAGTAAGCGTTGCATTCACTTGTGTGCGTGCAAAAGCCGCACATATCCCTGTGACTGGGCCAGCACTCGTTGGACTGGATAAAGATTTTCGGGAGGGGCACTGAAAATTTTGAGTCTCCCGGAAGGGTTGTCAAGTATAAGAGTTGTCAATTATGAGAATTAGCGGTGAACGCGGTGTTACCGCTGCACCGCCGATTACTGCGGCGGGCCAGCTCTAGTGTTAATTTGATATCGCCTCAAGGGCCAAGTGAAATTACACGGCGGGCCAAATTTGAGTTTGACACCCATGCCTTAGAAGGTATTCTCCTGGCTTTTTTCTATGATCTCCTAAGTGTTGTAGAATAACTTCTAGGGCAGGAGTCGGCAACCCAAAATGTTGAAAGAGCCATATTGGACCAAAAATACAAAAACAAATCTGTCTGGAGCCGCAAAAAATTAAAAGCCATATTACATACAGATAGTGTATCATGAGATATAAATTGAATTAAGAGGACTTAAAGGAAACTAAATGACCTCAACTATACCTACAAATGAGGCATAATGATGCAATATGTACATATAGCTAGCCTAAATAGCATGTTAGCATCGATTAGCTTGCAGTCATGCACTGACCAAATATGTTTGATTAGCACTCCACACACGTCAATAACATCAACAAAACTCACCTTTGTGCATTCACGCACAACATTAAAAGGTTGGTGTACAAAATGAGGCAGAAAAAGAAGTGGCATAAAACACGCCCTAGAAAGTCGGAGAAAGTTATACATGTAAACAAACTAAGGTGAGTTCAAGGACCGCCAAAATTAGTAGGACAAAACGGCGCTCACCAAATACTCAAATCAGCGAAGCACATTTAATATAAACAGTGTGCTTTATAACAATTAGGGAGGTTTGTGTCATGTTTGTCCTCCTACAGAAACCATATTAAAACAAAAAATATATATTTTTCCCCTTATCTTTTTCCGTTTTTCATACATTTTTTAAAAAGCTCCAGAGAGCCACTAGGGCGGCGCTAAAGAGCCGCATGCGGCTCGAGTGCCGCGGGTTGCCGACCCCTGTTCTAGAGAAACTACACAGGAAACTAAGAAACACCAAAACAGGAATGTACTACAAAGACATTTTCTGTATGTCGACCTATTTGTTTTCCCAGACGGTGTTAGATTTAAGCTGTGGTAAGAACTTTCCTACCAAAAATATAGTTGTAAAATCGTGTTGGTCTTTTTCTGTGGTATACAAGTAGGATCGTGTAAACCCAAACCCCAGCAGGTTGTATGCTTTCCTGTCGGCACCAGCATGGCGAACCACAATCAAAATCCAACAAAATAGAACATGCCTCCACTGGGATGCCCCAAGTTAGTCACCCCTACATGTAGCATGAAGAGGTTGTTGACACCGTGGCGCTCCAATGATCCGACACGGGTCAGCCCACGCTCAAGGTACTGTAGATCTCAGTGTGTCTATGGGGATTGAGTGGGAAAAGGGGGTTATGGGTTCAACGTAAGCCGCAGGAGTTTCATTGTTGACCTAGACCCGCGCCTAGAGACGGTGCAAAAACATGGAGCTAAAGAGATTGGCTGGCAGGAGAAAAGTACCACTTCGGGTGCTTGTGATAGCAAACTCTATTACGGCGAGTTCAGATTGAAATGGGGTCGCGGGAACGAGGTGGCGGGTTTGAATGGCTTGACATGATGGTGGCCATTATGAGCAAGATATGGAGTAGCTGCGGGTGCACAGTCACAGTCTTTGTCAATAGCATGTTCAAACATATGCACACAACAACCCTCACACTATGACCTCCTTCTCAGAACACTTAAATCAGGCTGTTATCTGTTTGGAGCCTCCCTTTTCCAATGTCAGCTTCTAATCCACTTTATTCCTTCTCCTCCACTTTTGCTGTCAGCATGTACAATCATGAAAAATACACTACGGGGAAAACACAATGTTTTTCAATTAAACTGCAGTCATACATAGGGATGATGTTTGATAAGAAATTATCGTGTTCGAGCATATTATCGCATCCTCTTATCGAACCGATTCCTTATGGATGCTGACCCGTCTCCGCTCGGGATGGTGTCCTGCTGACCCCACTATGGACTGGACTCTTACTATTATGTTGGATCCACTATGGCATACTTGCCAACCTTGAGACCTCCGATTTCGGGAGGTGGGGGTGGGCGGGGTTGGAGTGGGACGGGGTCGTGGCTGGGGGCGTGGCTAAAAGGGGAGGAGTATATTTACAGCTAGAATTCACCAAGTCAAGTATTTCATATATATATATATATATATATATATATATATATATATATATATATATATATATATATATATATATATATTTATATATATATATATATATATATATATATATATATATATGTATATATATGTATATATATAGATATTTATTTTATTATATATATATATATATACATATATATATATTTATTTTATTATATGTATATATATATATATATATATATATATATATATATATATATATATATATATATATAAAATAAATACTTGAATTTCAGTGTTCATTTATTTACACATTTACACACACATAACACTCATCTACTCATTGTTGAGTTAAGGGTTGAATTGTCCATCCTTGTTCTATTCTCTGTCCCTATTTTTCTAACCATGCTGAACACCCTGTCTCTGATGATGCATTGATGTGTGGCACGCACAAAAGTGCTTTCATCAAATGCACTAGATGGCAGTATTGTCCTGTTTAAGACTGTCACAACATTGCTGTTTACGGCAGACGAACTGCTTTACGGTATACAAAAACGTGACTGCTGTTGTTGTGTGTTGTTGCCGCGCTGGGAGGACGTTAATGAAACCACCTAACAATAAACTCATGAGGACCTGAGTCCGCCTGAATTTCGGGAGATTTTCGGGAGAAAATTTGTCCCGGGAGGTTTTCGGGAGAGGCGCTGAATTTTGGGAGTCTCCCGGAAAATCCGGGAGGGTTGGCAAGTATGCACTATGGACTGGACTCTCACAATATTATGTCAGACCCACTCGACATCCATTGCATTCGGTCTCCCCTAGAGGGGGGGGTTACCCACATATGCGGTCCTCTCCAAGGTTTCTCATAGTCATTCACATCGACGTCCCACTGGGGTGAGTTTTTCCTTGCCCTTTTGTGGGCTCTGTACCGAGGATGTCATTGTGGCTTGTGCAGCCCTTTGAGACACTTGGGATTTAGGGCTATATAAATAAACATTGATTGATTGATCGATTCTCTTATCAAATCCAGATAGGTTGTTGTATATGGAAAAAAACACACAATATTTGGTTGAACAAATTCTCACTCTTATTTAAATAAGACAAAAATGTAATCTAATAAATAAATAAATATTAACTGTTACCCCCCTTACGTGGGATTTTTCAGAAAAACAAATATATACAGTAACACAAAAACAACCTGTCTCTGTGATCACTATAGGTGTATAAATAATAATATAGTGTTAAATAAAATCAGTCCCTTGGGCACAAAACTTAAAATAATACAGCTCTCCAAAAAGTGCTGCTTTTTGACATAACTGTTTGTTATGATGCTTTGACATTTTTGCACTTTATTTCTTTATTGAAAGAAAATTCTATGAAGAGAAAAGTTGTTTGCAAATGTGGCTACAATGCTAAAAAATGAAAAGTTAAAGCTAAAAAAAAGAAATACACTTTATTGAGTTAACATTATTTCATTATAGGGGGAAAGATGTTATGAGCTCGGGCAGTGGTTCTCAAATGGGGGTATGGGTACCCCTGAAGGTATACAAAGGGGTACGTGAGATTTTTTTTAAATATTCTAAAAATAGCAACAATTCAAAAATCCTTTATAAATATATTGAATAATACTTCAACAAAAATATGAATGTAAGTTCATAAACTGAACATCAAATCATTACCATAAACCCAGAGTTTCCCCCATGCCATGATGGTTTGACCCTCACTAAAATGTCTGTCAAAAAGAACTGTGAAAAGAAATGCAACAATGCAATATTCAGTGTTGACAGCTAGATTTTTTGTGGACATGTGCCATAAATATTGATGTTAAAGATTTATTTTTTTGTGAAGAAATGCTTTGAATTAAGTTCATGAATCCAGATGGATCTCTATTACAATCCCCAAAGAGGGCATGTGTAGAAATCTTTATTTATAATTGAATCATTTGTTTATTTTTCAACAAGTTTTTAGTTATTTGTATATCTTTTTTTCCAAATAGTTCAAGAAAGACCACTACAAATGAGCAATATTTTGCACTGTTATACAATTTAATAAATAAGAAACTGATGACATAGTGCTGTATTTTACTTCTTTATCTCTTTTTTTTCAACCAAAAATGCTTTGCTCTGATTAGGGGGTACTTGAATTAAAAAATTTTTCACAGGGGGTACATCACTGAAAAAAGGTTGAGAACCACTGAGCGAGGGAATATAACAACTACACTACCCAGCATGCAACGGGAGTGACGAGCATGCGCGGTAGCCCCGAAAAGTGTTGTTGCATGTTGCCACGCCGGCAGCTAAGAATGAGGTTATGAGCACGCTGTGAAAGTAAGCGTCAAGAACTCGGCCAACACGCCTCGCCCGCTGTATTTATAATTAGACAGACAACACACATACAGTGTGATTTTTTTTTGTTTACAAGGAAAGAAAAACAAAAGTTAAAAAAGGGAGATATATGTTGTATATATATGTATGTGCTGCGGTTGCTTTAAGAACGTTGCGACAGCTGCCGTAAAGGAGGTGCGTTGCTAGCCTGGTTGCTATGTTTCCGGTTGGTCGTAAAAGTGTTCGTCATGTGTTTGTACCCTGCTCAAATCTCTCAGTAAAGTTATTCATTGGATTATACCTTTTTGTTTTGAACTTTATTACACCTTGGAGCGCTTTTTCCGGTCCATTATTTTTCCTGCTTTCGCTATCTGCGCCTAATGACTGAGCTACGTGACGTCATTTCTTGTGATGTCACACGGGGCATTTCTGGGATTCGTTCCGAGGGATTCGAATAAAGAACCAACTCTTTTTCTTTACTATAGTGGTCTCGATAACGGGTTTTTTGATTGATTTGATTGACTTTTATTAGCAGGTTGCACAGTGAAGTACATATTCCGTACAATTGACCACTAAATGGTAACACCCGAATAAGTTTTTCAACTTGTTTAAGTCGGGGTCCACTTAAATTGATTCATGATACAGATATATACTATCAGATATATACTATCATCATAATACAGTCATCACACAAGATAATCACATTGAATTATTTACATTATTTACAATCCGGGGTGTGGAGAGGGGCGGGGGGTTAGGTTTGGTTGTTATCATCAGTCATCAACAATTGAGAACAGAGAAATGGATATTGGAACAGTGTAGGTCTGACTTGGTAGGATATGGACAGCAAGTAGTGGGCAGAGAGAGAGAGAGAGAGAGAGAGATTGTTTTTAAACATTTGTTTGAGTTTTTCGACATACCTGTATACGTTTAGTAATGATACAATGAAATAATTGACAAGATGACACCAGTAAACAACACCAAAACTTTTAATGTTCCATTAAGAATATAGAATATTACACACAGTGCTCAGAAGTCTGTCAAAATGTTTTCGTACGACTTTGGTAAGCTTGATGGATTGTTGGCGCATTACCGCTACCGTAGTCAGACGTACTGTGCTTCAACATACAAGTATTATTATGGTGTGTGTATAAGGACTGCATAATGGAACCTATTGGCAGACATATTATCTAGTGTTTTGTTTCGTAATATTATGCAAAACCAACTTTTCTTACCTTCTGGTACCTGATGATGAGTATTTTGGATCTGCATAAGTCCTGAAAATGTGCGCGCGCCCGCCATTGTAGTCAATTAGCTTCTTCTTTTTCTCTATCCTCTTCTTATGGGGCATTCATCCTCCAGTGTTGCCATTCCTAATATAAAGTAGCATAAAGTTCTTACTGGGGATGTACGGTATACCGGTATTAGTATAGTACCGCGATACTAATTAATTATTTTCGGTACGGGGGGGGGGGGGGGTTAGGTTTGGTTGTTATCATCAGTCATCAACAATTGAGAACAGATAAATGGATATTGGAACAGTGTAGGTCTGACTTGGTAGGATATGGACAGCAAGTAGTGGGCAGAGAGAAAGAGAGAGCAAGAGAGAGAGAGAGAGAGAGAGAGAGAGAGAGAGAGAGAGAGAGAGAGAGAGAGAGAGAGAGAGAGAGATCAGAAGGCATTAGAAAAAGTATCTGCATTTGATTGTTTACATTTGATTATTAACAATCCGGGGAGGGTGTTAGTTTAGGGTTGTAGCTGCCTGGAGGTGAACTTTTATTGCGGTTTTGAAGGAGGATAGAGATGCACTTTCTTTTATACCTGTTGGGAGCGCATTCCACATTGATGTGGCATAGAAAGAGAATGAGTTAAGACCTTTGTTAGATCGGAATCTGGGTTTAACGTGGTTAGTGGAGCTCCCCCTGGTGTTGTGGTTATGGCGGTCATTTACGTTAAGGAAGTAGTTTGACATGTACTTCGGTATCAGGGAGGTGTAGCGGATTTTATAGACTAGGGTACCGGTTCTCAAAAAGGGATTCGAGTCCGAGGATTCGGTTCTTTCCTTATCGAACAACCAGGAAAATCAGTTTCGAGTATCATCCCTAGTCATACATGAGTCTAAACTGCAGAGAGGCATATTTAGGGCACTCCAGAATAAAGGGGCAAACCACTTCTTATTTTCTTCCATTTTCATCCAGTGGGTATAATGAACACGTGTATATATAGATTTGCCCAAGAAGTGGACCAGTCTAATTAGCACCATATTTCCAGAAGACGTGGAGAAGTGCGGCCAAGGCAGGTCCTTCCAATGCAGACATCTCCAATCAAACATAGGATTGACCTCATCAAACATTGCTTCATCTCATCATGATTCCGCTTTGAAGTCCTCTTCATCTAAATGCGCTGGGAGTTAATGCAATTGTTGAATGTATAACGCACAGTGGGCGCCGACAGATGTGAGATGTAATTACTGGATGTTCCAAGGCTTTGGGGAAGAAGCAAGAAAACCTTGTCATAAAAGAAAGCTCATGAAACGGAGACAGCCACATTTGTCTTGCGAGACAGGAGAAATTAAATCACAGGATTTTTACATAAATTGTTTTCTTGTGAGATCCGTCTTTCAGCCATACTCTTTTTCAGAGACTTATGTTTAGACCACTTGAAAGAGGCTTGATGAGATATTATTGGTACAAAAGTCCCAACATTTTGTCAGATAGTCATAAAGGGTGTCCTTCAGATACCAGTACTGGAGCCCTGAGCATTGGACGATACTGATATTGATCTGACACAATACCAGCACAAATCATACTATTATTTCGCAGTGTGTTTTATTATTATTATTATTGTAAATAATGTAAATAATTCAATGTATATACCAGGGGTGTCAAACTCAAATACAGAGTGGGCCAAAATTTTAAACTGAACAAAGCCGCGGGCCAACAAATGAACCTTTTAATAGGGACCCAAACAAGTTTTGCATTGAATATTGAACAAGCAAGGCTTATATAACTTTATAGTGACATGCAAAATCGAGATTCAAATAATAATAATAATAATAATAATTAAAAAATATCAATGGCATATCAAATACAATTTAAATAAAAATGTATTTGCAGCCTTCTGAGGTAAATATCAAAATACACTTTTTCCACAGGCTAAAATACACTTTTTCCACAGGCTAATAATACATGCTACACTGATTTGCTTTAACACTGAATATGGAACAAGCAACGCTTATATAACTTAATAGTGCAAAATCAACTTTCAAAAAACAAACAAAAAAACATCAATGGTATATTAAATAAAATAAAAAATAAAAATTGAATGCCACTTTTCTATTTGCAGCCTTCTGAGGTAAATATCAACATTAACTTGGTGGGCGAAGGCAGGGTTTGGTGGTAGCGGGGGGTGTATATTGTAGCGTCCCGGAAGAGTTAGTGCTGCAAGGGGTTCTGGGTATTTGTTCTGTTGTGTTTATGTTGTGTTACGGTGCGGATGTTCTCCCGAAATGTGTTTGTCATTCTTGTTTGGTGTGTGTTCACAGTGTGGTGCGTATTTGTAAAGTTGTTTATACGGCCACCCTCAGTGTGACCTGTATGGCTGTTGACCAAGTATGAAATGCATTCACTTGTGTGTGTGTGTGTAATATAGTATGTGACTGGGCCGGCATGCTGTTTGTATGGAGGTAAAGCAGACGTGACGACAGGTTGTAGAGGACGTTGAAGGCAGTGCCTTTAAGGCACGCCCCCCCATAATGTTGTTTGGGTGGAAATCGGGAGAAATTCGGGAGTCTCCCGAGAGGGTTGGCAAGTATGAGTATTAGCGGTGAATGCGGTGTTACCGCGGCACCGCCACTGTATAATACCGACGGGCCAGCTCTAATGTTAATTTGATATTGCCTCAAGCGCCAAATGAAATTACACGGCCAGAGTTTGACACCCATGGTATATACCCTGATGATTATCTTGTGTGATGACTGTATTATGATGATAGTATATATCTGTATCATAAATCAATTTAAGTGGACCCCGACTTAAACAAGTTGAAAAACGTATTCGGGTATTACCATTTAGTGGTCAATTGTACGGAATATGTACTTCACTGTGCAACCTACTAATAAAAGTCTCAATCAATCAATCAATCAATCAATCAAGTGCAGTGTTAGAAATGGCTTGATCAAGTGAAATTACTCAAACAGAACAATGGTCAGTATGAAAAACACTAACCTAATTATTAGTAACCCTTTTTAATTGGCTTTAAAAAGGAACTGCACTTTTTTGGGGGGACTTTTGCCTGTAATTCACAACCCTTAAGAAAGACAAGAACACGTCTGCCTTATTTTAGTGCACTCTAACTTGCAAATAATCGTAAATAAAAGTCGTGCTTACAATGGAGCCAATGGGAGCCACGACATCATTGTGTCTATTTCAACCATAAAACCCATCCAAAAGGTGCCAACAATACTCCATTTACATTTTGTGACCTGAATATTAACCGTGTAGTAGGGATACTATTAACATAAGCGCTAACGTGAAGGACACACATTTAGCGGCACATTGATTAGAGAGAGGTAAACTACCTTATGAGAAAAAGAAAGGATTTTCAAAAATGGTACTAAAAATGCCTACAATAATATATACACTATATTGCCAAAAATATTTGGTCACCTGCCTTGACTCACATATGAACTTGGAAGTGTCATCCCATTCCTAACCCATAGGGTTCGATATGATGTCTGTCCACCTTTTGCAGCTTCAACTCTTCTGGGAAGGCTGTCCACAAGGTTGCGGAGTGTGTTTATAGGAATTTTCGACCATTCTTCCAAAAGTGCATTGGTGAGGTCACACACTGATGTTGGTCGAGAAGGCCTGGCTCTCAGTCTCCGTTCTAATTCATCCCAAAGGTGTTCTATCGGGTTCAGGTCAGGACTCTGTGCAGGCCAGTCAAGTTCATCCACACCAGACTCTGTCATCCATGTCTTTATGGACCTTGCTTTGTGCACTGGTGCACAGTCATGTTGGAAGAGGAAGGGGCCCGCTCCAAACTGTTCCCACAAGGTTGGGAGCATGGAATTGTCCAAAATGTTTTGGTATCCTGGAGCATTCAAAGTGCCTTTCACTGGAACTAAGGGGCCAAGCCCAACTCCTGAAAAACAACCCCCCCTCACCATAATTCCTCCTCCACCAAATTTCACACTTGGCACAATGCAGTCCGAAATGTACCGTTCTCCTGGCAACCTCCAAACCTATCAAATTGCCAGATGGAAAAGCATGATTCTCCACTGCTCTAGAGTCCAGCTTTACACCACTGCATCCGACGCTTTGCATTGGACCTGGTGATGTATGGCTTAGATGCAGCTGCTCAGCTATGGAAACCCATTCCATGAATCTCTCTACGTACTGTACGTGGGCTAATTGGAAGGTCACATAAAGTTTGGAGCTCTGTAGCAACTGACTGTGCAGAAAGTCTTTGCACTATGCACTTCAGCATCCACTGACCCCTCTCTGTCAGTTTACGTGGCCTACCACTTGGTGGCTGAGTTGCTGTTGTTCCCACACTCTTCCATTTTCTTATAATAAAGACAACAGTTGACTTTGGAATATTTAGGAGCGAGGACATTTCACGACTGGATTCGTTGCACAGGTGGCATCCTATGACAGTTCCACGCTGGAAATCACTGAGCTCCTGAGAGCGGCCCATTCTTTCACAAATGTTTGTAGAAACAGTCTCCATGCCTAAGTGCTTGATTTTATACACCTGTGGCCGGGCCAAGTGATTAGGACACCTGATTCTGATCATTTGGATGGGTGGCCAAATACTTTTGGCAATATAGTGAATGTCAATCTGTGATATCACAAATGTCCTACTGTTGAAAAAAGACAGCAAAACACAGCATTTAGTGGCGTCCAAAACTGTGTGCAATCTCTCGCCCAAATGTATGAACCTTATGATCTGATGCTTTGGCATTGTTTAAAGGGGAACATTATCACAATTTCAGAAGGGTTACAACCATTAAAAATCAGTTCCCAGTGGCTTATTTTATTTTTCGAAGTTTTTTTCAAAATTTTACCCATCACGCAATTTCCCTAAAAAAAGCTTCAAAGTGCCTGATTTTAACCATCGTTATATACACCCGTCCAATTTCCTGTGACGTCACACAGTGATGCCAATACAAACAAACATGGCGCATAGAACAGCAAGCTATAGCGACATTAGCTCGGATTCAGACTCGGATTTCAGCGGCTTAAGCGATTCAACAGATTACGCATGTATTGAAACGGATGGTTGTAGTGTGGAGGCAGGTAGCGAAAACGAAATTGAAGAAGAAACTGAAGCTATTGAGCCATATCGGTTTGAACCGTATTCAAGCGAAACCGACGAAAACGACACGACAGCCAGCGACACGGGAGAAAGCGAGGACGAATTCGGCGATCGCCTTCTAACCAACGATTGGTATGTGTTTGTTTGGCATTAAAGGAAACTAACAACTATGGACTAGGTTTACAGCATATGAAATACATTTGGCAACAACATGCACTTTGAGAGTGCAGACAGCCCAATTTTCATCAATTTATATATTCTGTAGACATACCCTCATCCGCTCTCTTTTCCTGGGGGTCTGGCGGTAGATTTCTTTGACTTTATCGTTGGAAATGCATCTGCTTTGAGTGTCGCAGGATATCCACACATTCTTGCCATCTCTGTCGTAGCATAGCTTTCGTCGGTAAAGTGTGCGGAACAAACGTCCAATTTCTTGCCACTTTCGCATCTTTGGGCCACTGGTACAACTTGAATCCATCCCTGTTCGTGTTGTTACACCCTCCGACAACACACCGACGAGGCATGATGTCTCCAAGGTACGGAAAACAGTAAAAAAAAACGGAAAATAATAGAGCTGATTTGACTCGGTGTTTGTAATGTGTTTGAGAAAATGGCGGATTGCTTCCCGACGTGACATCACATTGTGACGTCATCGCTCCGAGAGCGAATAATAGAAAGGCGTTTAATTCGCCAAAATTCACCCATTTAGAGTTCGGAAATCGGTTAAAAAAATATATGGTCTTTTTTCTGCAACATCAAGGTATATATTGACGCTTACATAGGTCTGGTGATAATGTTCCCCTTTAACTCAAGTATCTAACATTGTAACAACATTATAAGCCAGAAAAGCTAAAAATCATCGGCCCCCTATGAAGACGCTTATTACATATGTTTAGCTTGTGTGCTATTGTGTGCTTAGCTGTTGTGTAGTTACTAGCTCCACCTAAAATAACAGAAAAGTCCAAACTTGTGTGCTTATTGGAGGACATTTACATGTAAACTGGCTGTTGAGTTTTGCACTGGAGGACTGCTTGTATCGGAGCTTATATAGAAGATGTCATACTTGCTTCTTTGATGATATCAGATAATCAGACTCATGTTTAATAGCCGAATGAAGCTGAGATAGGCTCCAGCACCCCCCACAACCCCGAAAGGGACAAGCGGTAGAAAAAGGACGGAATGGAAGGAAACAAATGTTAACTCAAAGATACTGATGCACTCTTCTTTACTTCACTTCAACAATTATCAATATTGTACCCGTTTGCAATCGGAGTAAAACACTTCACAATGTATTTTCACCACGGTCCTGGTGACCCTGCATCATAAGTGTCAAACTCATGGCCTGGGGGCCAGATCTGGCCCACCACATTATTTTATGTGGCCTGTAAAGGCCTGGAAATACTATGCGTCAATAAGGCTCTTCATTATTTCTCCATACACACACAAAAAAATACTTTCAGAAGCAATTATACAAATCAAGAATACCGTATTTTTCGGACTATAAGTCACAGTTTTTTTCATAGTTTGGCCGGGCTCCATTGCGACTTATATAGGTTTTTTTCCTTTTTTATTATGCATTTTCAGCTGGTGCGATTTATACTCCGGTGCGACTTATACTCCGAAAAATACGGTAAGCGCTTTTCAAAATCATATTTTATGTAAATGCATATTAAATTTGGAAATAGGGCATTTGTATATTATTGTTTAAATGAAATAAAGACTTTTATTTGTACTCTGACACCACATTGAGGGTCAAAGACGCTAATTAGACTTAGATTACTATCCAACTGTGAGTGCTTAACACTCGGCTACCGTGCGGCCTCAGAATCAATCAAAATGTACATATTTGCTGGCAGCACTTGTTAGTTTAACTTTAAAACACCCTCTGTCGGACAACCTGTAGATAAGGCATAACATGTATTGATCGGGCCACAGAGAGACTGTGCTGTGACCCTGACCTTCTGAACTAGTAGTTGTCTCAGCAAGCTGCTTTTGGACCTCTGGACTCAGCACGATACCTCACACGTCCAAACCTCTGCACCTCCCCCCCGTTATGAAAGTCTAGCCATCTTTCCAACTTTCAACCTTTTAAAGGTCCTGCCGGCGTGGAAAAAAGACAGCTGTACAGGGGCTGGCGGATCCTTTGGAGGTCATATACGCTCAGACAGCAGTGGTGCATTCGGTTTTATTTATGGAATTTGTGCATATTTCTCTGACAAGATAAACTCCACTCTGCAATACTACTACTGTGCTGCAGTAATGATTTGTACACTGCAATGTAATTATGCCATTCGTGTGGGCCTGGTTGCAAAAAAATGGCAAAATTCATAGCAATGCAGCCCCTTTTATTATTGCTCATAGTTGTTCTCTCTCTATCTATCTATCTATATATATATATATATATATATATATATATATATATATATATATATATATATACAATATTTTTCGGACTATAAGTCGCAGTTTTTTTCATAGTTTGGCCGGGGTTGCGACTTACACTCAGGAGCGACTTATGTGTGAAATTATTAACACATTACCGTAAAATATCAAATAATATTCATTTAGCTCATTTACGTAAGAGATTAGACGTATAAGATTTCATGGGATTTAGCGATTAGGAGTGACAGATTGTTTGGTAAACGTATAGCATGTTCTATATGTTATAGTTATTTGAATGACTCTTACCATAATATGTTACGTTAACATACCAGGCACGTTCTCAGTTGGTTATTTATGCCTCATATAACGTACACTTATTCAGCTTGTTGTTCACTATTCTTTATCTATTTTAAATTGCCTTTCAAATGTCTATTCTTGGTGTTGGCTTTTATCAAATAAATGTCCCCAAAAAATGCGACTTATACTCCAGTGCTACTTATATATGTTTTTTTCCTTCTTTATTATGCATTTTTGGCCGGTGCGACTTATACTCCGGAGCGACTTATACTCCAAAAAATACGGTGTATATATATATATATATATATATATATATATATATATATATATATATATATATATATATATATATATATATATATATATATATACATATATGTATGTGTGGGAAAAAATCACAAGACTACTTCATCTATACAGGCCTGTTTTATGAGGGGTTCCCTCAATCATCAGGAGATTTTTAAAATCTCCTGATGATTGAGGGAACCAAAAATATTTTTGGGCCAATTAGGTGAAGTTGCATAATTTCCCACGGCACACCAGAAAATATCTCACGGCACACTAGTGTGCCGCGGCACAGTGGTTGAAAAACACTGACCGAGGTTACTTAATGGCATGCTTGGGGAGTGTTTATCTGCTCAGGCCTGCAAATAAAGCTTAAATATGTAAATGAAATACAAAAGCTTTGACCCTCAGGTGTAGGATTGATGGTTTTGAATATTATCTCTGGTAAATAGCAGCAGAGCAGTTAACTGGAGGCTGGTGACATGGTTAGCATCTCATCTGCATGAACGCCACAACCACGCAACCTCTCACTGACCTCAACACTTTTCCTGTTAAATCATCAAAGGGAGATGGATCCAAAACAATACAACATAACGGCTGATTTGACGCTTGTGCGCGGTGAACCTGCTCCAGATGCATCCATGTTTGAGTGTATGTTTTCATGCAGTAAAGAGAAATCAATGAGCCTCTTCTCATGCAGATGGCTTATTGGCCGGCGGGAGTAATGGAGCATAGGCAAGCTGCACACCATTGGCTGCTGCCCGGGATGCCTGCAAAGGCAGATGGGGGATGAAATCACCGACTGAATTCAACCTCTATCAGTCAAAGCTGGGATACTTTGCCAGGACGTCATGAAAAACGAAGTCGTGCCACCCGAGCAGCTCTGAAGGCATGCCGCAGTTACACGGCTGTACAACCAAAGCCAAGAGGCAGTGAAACCTGAAGGGGGAAAACATCCCAGCTCATCGAGGTGTGGATTCTTATCTTGTAACCGCACCAGATGATCTTATGGCCAGTTAATGGGTGCTAAGATGAAATAGCTATTTCTAACTCTTTTGGATCAGGTCATTTGGGGATAGTTAACCGAACTGATTGTGGCAGTCCGCTCCCTGTAGGCTCAGTGCCAGAGCTTGGTCCGCATTGACGGCAGTAAGTCGGACACGTTTCCAGTGATGGTTGGACTCCGCCAAGGCTGCCCTTTGTCACCGATTCTGTTCATAACTTTTATGGACAGAATTTCTAGGCGCAGTCAAGGCGTTGAGGGGATCTGGTTTGGTGGCTGCAGGATTAGGTCTCTGCTTTTTGCAGATGATGTGGTCCTGATGGCTTCATCTGGCCAGGATCTTCAGCTCTCGCCGGGTTTCCTCCGCCGGGTGGCAGGGCTCTCCCTTAGAGATAGGGTAAGAAGCTCTGCCATCCGGGGGGAGCTCAAAGTAAAGCCGCTGCTCCTCCACATCGAGAGGAGCCAGATGAGGTGGTTCGGGCATCTGGTCAGGATGTCACCCGAACGCCTCCCTAGGGAGGTGTTTAGGGCACGTCCGACCAGTAGGAGGCCGCGGGGAAGACCCAGAACACGTTGGGAAGACTATGTCTCCCGGCTGGCCTGGGAACGCCTCGGGGTCCCACAGGAAGAGCTGGACGAAGTGGCTGGGGAGAGGGAAGTCTGGGCTTCCCTACTTAGGCTGCTGCCCCCGCGACCCGACCTCGGATAAGCGGAAGAAGATGGATGGATGGATGGATAACCGAACTGAATTAACATGAAGTTGGTGCAGACAAACACAAACAAAGTATATCCCTGCCAGGATGAGCAACGATGTGTGTGCATGTTTTGTTTTTTTTACTAGCAAACAAGTGCACAGGGATGGGGGGGACTGTTGGCATAGAAACCGCCACTGTCGAGACTTGTTTTTAAGCTAAAAAGCAAACTGGCCGGCATGCATAAAACGGCAATGAAAAACGTAGGGAGGAAAGAATATGAGCCTATACAGAGCATCTATGAGCAGGCAGTTAGGAAAAAAGCTAAGAAAATTATTTCCAACTCACAACACCCACTCTTCCCTGAATATGGAACCCTGCCATCAGGGAGAAGACTCCGGGTCCCACTATGCAAATCTAACCGCCTTAAATGATCATTTGTCCCAGCCTCCATTAAGCTGACCAACAATGTGCAATAGAATGTTAATACTAAGGTTAGCACTTTTTTAGCACATAGCAGTTTAGCACATAGCACTTTAGAACTAAGCACTTTAGCACACAGCACTTTATCCATGAGCTCTAGTGCAATGCGCAATGCGCACTGGTACTTTATCTTTATCTCCATACTGTAGATTTTATGCCTACATCAAAGTGCCACCTATTGTCATGTCTGTGTAATCATGTTTTGTCTTAGTCATGTTTTGTTTAGTTTCTGGCTTTTTCACTCCCTTGTCTTGTCACCATAGTTACCCATTAGTTTCACCTGTCATGTCACGCACCTGTTTTGAGTCACGCACCTGTTGTTAATCATGTCTGTGTTATTTAAGCTTTTCATTTTCTGTTGTTCGTCCTGGAGTCATAGCCTTTCTCACCCTGCTATCCTCGCATTTATGCCCCCTGTCACACTCTGTCCACGTCTGCGCACTTCATGTCCATGCCAAGTAAGTTTGTTTATTATTGCCACAGTTAGTGTTTTTTATTGTTCATAGTTTTTTGCCCCCATGCAAGTCTTTTGTTTTCATTAGTCAAGTTTGTACATCCGCCTTGAGCGCGCCTTTTGTTCTTTTGAGTGTTATTATTAAAAATTTATTTACCTTCAAGCCATGTCCGATCCAAATCCTTTTGCATCTTGGGAAAACAAAAACTCCACAGTCCAAGTCTTGACATTATGACTCCAGCTAATCGCTTTCCCGCAAAGAATTTGGTCGAAGAAGGAAGTTGGGAGTCGTTAGGAGCCATGGCGGAGCGAGACCTGACGTGGGGGCCAAATGGGAAGCTTATTCCTATTAGCTCCATTTGGTCCGAGGACGAGGCTGCGTCACCGCAATCCCGGAAGCGCCGCTCCAGACCGAGGACGTCAGGGAAGGCGAGCAGACCGCACGCAGCGCTCCCGCAGGCTCCTCCCACTCCGGGCGGAAGCAGGCTGCTGCCAGCTCCGCAGCTCCAAAATGACGTCACAGACCAGGATTTTTTTTTCAACTCTTTTTCTTTTGATCACTCACCTCCAGCAAAAGACTCCAATCCCATGACCATGATTCAACACTACCAAAATATGATTTTGAACATTAGATCCTGTCAAGACAAGCCACCCAAATTTCATGCCCCGCCCCCCAGGACTCAAGTCACGCCCAAGTCACAAAAATTTTTTTTTTCACCCACAAAAACACAGGTACAAAAAAGACAATTTGGACAATTTAATGGGGAAGTTTCTGCCCTCCTCCGCCCACCCCTACAGAGAGTTCCAGACCGCAGGGAGCGCGTCTGGTATCCGCCCCTTGAGGGGGGGGCTGGGGTCGGGGGCTGTGTTGGTGGGGTGGCTCGGCATCACCATGCCAAGCCACAGCCTCCAGCACGACCGCCCTCACCAGTCTTCCGACCCGTCAAGCCACAGCCTCCAGCACGACCGCCCTCACCAGTCTTCCGCCATGCCAAGCCGCAACCCCCAGCTAGACCACCTCCACCTGCACCAAGGCTAGCACCAGTAGCTGCACCACGGCTAGCGCCAAGGCTATCACCAGAGCCACGGCTAGCACCTGTCGTTGCTCCACGGCTAGCACCAGTAGCTGCACCACGGCTAGCGCCAAGGCTAGCACCAGAGCCACGGCTAGCACCTGTCGCTGCTTCACGGCTAGCACCAGTAGCTGCACCACGGCTAGCTCCAAGGCTAGCACCTGCCGCTGCTCCAAGGCTAGCACCTGCCGCTGCTCCAAGGCTAGCACCTGCCGCTGCTCCAAGGCTAGCACCTGCCGCTGCTCCACGGCTAGCACCTGCCGCTGCTCCAAGGCTAGCACCTGTCGCTGCACCTGTTGCCGCACCAAGGCTAGCACCTGTCGCTGCACCTCGGCTAGCACCTGTCGCCGCACCAAGGCTAGCACCAGCTCCACCACGCCAAGTTCCACGGCAGACTCCAGTACCCGCACCACGCCTAGCCGCATCATGCCAAGCTCCGGTACCAGCTCCACGCCGCCAAGCACTGCCAAGCCAAGACCAAGACCCTCCACGCCAAGACCAAGACCCTCCACGCCAAGACCAAGACTCTCCACGCCAAGACCAAGACTCTCCACGCCAAGTCCAAGACCAAGACTCTCCACGCCAAGTCCAAGACCAAGACTCTCCACGCCAAGTCCAAGACCAAGACCCTCCACGCCAAGTCCAAAACCAAGACCCTCCACGCCAAGTTCAAGACCAAGACCCTCCATGCCAAGACCAAGACCCACACCGAGACCAAGACCAAGACCCACACCGAGACCAAGACCAAGACCCACACCAAGACCAAGACAAAGACCCACACCAAGACCAAGACAAAGACCCACACCAAGACCAAGACAAAGACCCACACCAAGACAAAGACCCACACCAAGACCCGCCATGCCAAGACCAAGACCCGCCATGCCAAGACCAAGACCCGCCATGCCAAGACCTAGACCAAGACCCGCCATGCCAAGACCAAGACCCACGCCGAGCTTCGCCGCCTGACGTGCCACGCCGAGCTTCCACGCCTGCAAAGATGACGATGCGCCTGTCTCCTCGTCGGCCACGGATATGGCCGCTACCTGGTCGCCCGCCACGCCAAGTGCGCCCACCTCCCAGTCGGCCACGGATGTGGCCTGTCCCGGGTCGCCCACCTCGCCTGCTGCAGCGGCGTTCCACTCGCCGCCGCCACATGACTATGCCTCGATGGATTCGGGGCCACTTGGGCTGGCGACCCACCGCCATGTCCCCCTCCCGCCCTCCCATGACTCTTGTTAAGTTTTTTCTTGGACATCTGGGATCTGTCCGTAAGGGGGGAGTTCTGTCATGTCTGTGTAATCATGTTTTGTCTTAGTCATGTTTTGTTTAGTTTCTGGCTTTTTCACTCCCTTGTCTTGTCACCATAGTTACCCATTAGTTTCACCTGTCATGTCACGCACCTGTTTTGAGTCACGCACCTGTTGTTAATCATGTCTGTGTTATGTAAGCTTTTCATTTTCTGTTGTTCGTCCTGGAGTCATAGCCTTTCTCACCCTGCTATCCTCGCATTTATGCCCCCTGTCACACTCTGTCCACGTCTGCGCACTTCATGTCCATGCCAAGTAAGTTTGTTTATTATTGCCACAGTTAGTGTTTTTTATTGTTCATAGTTTTTTGCCCCCATGCAAGTCTTTTGTTTTCATTAGTCAAGTTTGTACATCCGCCTTGAGCGCACCTTTTGTTCTTTTGAGTGTTATTATTAAAAATGTATTTACCTTCAAGCCATGTCCGATCCAAATCCTTTTGCATCTTGGGAAAACAAAAACTCCACAGTCCAAGTCCTGACACCTATGCAGTGACGTGCAGTCACTAGAGGCGGGGCCTCACCTGCCATCATGGAAAGAAAAAAATGTAAAAAGCATAAATTGTTATATGTATCCAGTGATTATACTATAAAGTTATTTTCCATTTAACTTCACCAGTTTTAGATTATTTTTATTCAAAATCGCTGAATTTTCACATTTGCCGTTCAAATACTGAGAAGAGACGGTGCGGTGAACAGCAGCCAGTTGAGGCACGTCACTCAGTGCCTCAACATGGACGGACTCGGCTAACTGCTGGCCTGCTGTGCAGTGAAACCGTATTGGTATATGAATTATATTATACATTTCCATAGTTTAGTTAGCTGAGGTATATAATGTACAGTGTATTTTGTCAACAACTGTATGTGTGTAACGTATTTCTTGTGCTGAGCGATCATAAAACGGCTGCAAAAGACGCACTGGCTGAGGCTCCAGTAGCCCCGCCTCCTGCACCCCCGCCGTAGAATTGTTATATCAACTAAAGCCCACACTTAAACTTTCCACGTGCAAGATTGAATCTATTTAAAAAAGTTATTTCATAAGAAGCCAAAAAGTGCAAAAACAATAATGTTTGTGTTGGAGGAGTTGTGAATGAACATTATGTACACCTGCAGACTGCAGGTGTATCTAATTCACAACTCCTCCAACATGAACGTTATTGTTTTTGCACTTTTTGGCTTCTTATTAAATAACTTTTGTAACCTATTTTTATGGGCTTTCCTATTTGTGATGTTAAGTTCCTGTTATGCGCTGTTGAGCTCTTATTTTGAAGGCGCTAAGAGCGGAAGTGATGTCACGTTGCGGAGGTTTTTGAAAGAAGGTAAATAAAGTGGTCCTCGTGTAAACTGGAGTCTCCGTGTTTGTTATTTTGTAGTTTCATACAGTATAGGCAACATTTATAAACCCTCGGTTACACTTTTTTAAATAGATTCAATCTTGCACGTGGAAAGTTTAAGTGAGGGCTTTAGTTGTGGACTTCATTTATAAGTAAAGGTAAGACCATAATAACGTTTTTTTTTTAATTAAATGTGCTTTTTTGTGTGCTACAGTTTGTATGTGTAAAGTTAAAGTACCAATGATTGTCACACACACACTAGGTGTAATGACATTTGTCCTCTGCATTTGACCCATCCCCTTGATCACCCCCTGGGAGGTGAGGGGAGCAGTGGGCAGCAGCGGCGCCGCGCCCGGGAATCATTTTTGGTGATTTAACCCCCAATTCCAACCCTTGATGCTGAGTGCCAAGCAGGGAAGAATGCTGGTATGAGCTTTTAAACATAAGCCGTTAACTGCTGCCAATCAAATGGTGAATAAGATACTCTTTAGGGTTCATATGTTTGTAAATCTGACTGTGATGAAGTCAGTGCCTCACCAGCCATCAACCTCACCGCACGTCACTGCACCTATGTCTATCAAGCTCCACGTTCTGATGTTTAAATGTTAGTTGTCTGGTTGTGGTTGTGTCTGTGCTTGTGTTTTTGTTCTGTTGTTTTTGTGTATGTTAAGAAAGCAACGATGCACTGTGCCCAAGACAAATTTCCCCGCGGGGACAATAAAGTTAAACCTTGAACCTTGAACCTTGAAGACAGCAAGCCTGTGAAGGCAGCTGACCATAAGTACAGGGAACACAGAATCACAACATCACAATAGGTCCTTGGCCACTTAAAGTTCCTGGGACCTGAGTAGTTGGCACCGCAATTCACAGTTCAGGGTAGTTTATATCAATCAGGCTCATTGATGGCAGAATAGTACACTATTACACTACATTTGCATTGATGTCATGTACCCTACTTATATATACGGCAAACCAGGATTTAAGACGCACCCACCAAATTTTTGAAGAAATAAATATTTTTTTACCTTAGAAGAATCTCATTCACCCAGGTCGTTCAATCTTTCAACTGGACTGCTTAGACCTCAGGGAGAAACAGCACTCCTTTGAAAAAAAGCTCAGCAGCGCATGCACTTTCTGCGTCGGATGAAAAAAGCACAGCTCCCTCCCCCCATTTTCACCACATTCTACACTATAGAGAGTCTACTGACCAACAGCATCTCTGTCTGGACTGGAGCCTGCAATGCCTCAGACTGAAAGTCTCTCCAGAGAGTGGTGAGGACGGCGGAAAAGATCCTCAGGACTCCTCTTCCTCCTATCCAGGAGATCGCAAAAAGCCGCTGCCTGACCAGGGCTCAGAAAATCTGCAAAGACTCCTCCCACCCCCACCAAGGACTGTTTTCACTGCTGGACTCTAGAAAGAAGTTCCGCAGCCTCCGTAGCCGAACCTCCAGGTTCTGTAACAGCTTCTTCCCTCAGGCCGTAAGACTTTTGAACGCATCATAATTATCCCCTCAATTCCCCCCCCAAATGGATTAACTGGCTGGAATAAAAAAGACAATATAACATACATCCATAAATGTGGATGCATATGCAAAAGTGCAATATATTTACCTGTACAGTAATCTATTTATTTATATCTGCACCTTATTGCTTTTTTATCCTGCACTACCATGAGCTATTGCAACGAAATGTCGTTCTTATCTGTACTGTAAAGTTCAAATTTGAATGACAATAGAAAGGAAGTATAAGTCTGAGTCTAAATCTTTGAGAACAAAAATGTACAGATTCTGAACAGGGAGTGAGAGAAGCCATCTATGTCAAGGTTGAAAAACCATCCCTGAATAGAGGTGGTGGTCTGTGACACCAACTGTGTCCCACATACAACACTGTCCTTTCATCCATCCATCCCTCCATCCATCTTCTTCCGCTTATCCGAGGTCGGGTCGCGGGGGCAGCAGCCTAAGCAGGGAAGCCCAGACTTTCCTCTCCCCAGCCACTTCGTCCAGCTCTTCCCGGGGGATCCCGAGGCGTTCCCAGGCCAGCCGGGAGACATAGTCTTCCCAACGTGTCCTGGGTCTTCCCCGTGGCCTCCTACCGGTTGGACGTGCCCTAAACACCTCCCTAGGGAGGCGTTCGGGTGGCATCCTGACCAGATGCCCGAACCACCTCATCTGGCTCCTCTCGATGTGGAGGAGCAGCGGCTTTACTTTGAGCTCCCCCCGGATGACAGAGCTTCTCACCCTATCTCTAAGGGAGAGCCCCGCCACCCGGCGGAGGAAACTCATTTCGGCCGCTTGTACCCGTGATCTTGTCCTTTCGGTCATAACCCAAAGCTCATGACCATAGGTGAGGATGGGAACGTAGATCGAACGGTAAATTGAGAGCTTTGCCTTCCGTCCGCATTACTGAAGATGCCGCACCGATCCGCCTGTCGATCTCACGATCCACTCTTCCCCCACTCGTGAACAAGACTCCTAGGTACTTGAACTCCTCCACTTGGGGCAGGGTCTCCTCCCCAACCCGGAGATGGCACTCCACCCTTTTCCGGGCGAGAACCATGGACTCGGACTTGGAGGTGCTGATTCCCATCCCAGTCGCTTCACACTCGGCTGCGAACTTCCTAAAAGACTGCAATTCAACCTCCAACAAATAACAGGAGTTACAAACATTCTGGTCACAGAAGGTGACCAAAATGCCATTTGTTTACAACTAAATGGAATGCTTACGCGGGCGATTCCGACTATTTTGGACTGGTAGTAGTGGATCCACAGCGATCATTCTGCAACACAATACCTCAATGCCAATGATGGGAATTTTCCCTTCAACGACTGCCGTTGGCTTTGACAGTTAGGATTGCACGTTTACATTTAAAAAGTTGTTTTCCCTGGGCACCACGCCTCCTGTTTGTGGGTTGGGCTCTCGGGGGTGATGGGGCCGTGCTCTGGCTCCCACGCACTCTGGGAGTCGAATGTATTGTACATGCAAATTCACGTATGCTCACATACGTACATAGGTACCTACGCTCCCACATACATACACAAATACAGTACATATTTACCTACCTAATGTTCGTACATCCACACGCACATTCAATATACAAACATACACATACACATACTGTACATATACATTCACTGTACAAACACATATACACATTCTGTACATATACATTCATTGTACAAACACATATACACATTCTGTACATATACAAGTACATATGCATACTTACACTCATGCACATAATCACGTTTCATCAAACATATATTAACGTTGTTGCCCTAGGGTAAACTGGGTGTAACACATGGCACACTGACAAAGCTTAACCTATTGTGACTATAACAATCTACAAGGTTAATGTAGGTTGCTTCTCTTTCTCCCCCTCCATTTTTCTGCATTCTTTCGTATCTCAAGTTATCATTACGTATATGTATTGTTGCATTTAAACAACTGTATTGTTGATAATAAAGGTAAATTATTGGTATTGTTCATTATCAATAGCGCTATTTCTATTGGTATTTGTATTGATCCATTTGTAGTGTAATAATGCTCATTGTCATTTCTGTATTATTTTTTATTTTTCGCTAACTGCTTATTTGCTATTACTTTTACCATCATATTTGTACATGTCATATTTGCTGATGTTGCTCTATTGTTGTTGTTGTTGTTGTTTGCTGTTGTTGTTTTTGTCTCTCTGTCTAATCCCCCTCTTGTCCCCACAATTTCCCCCTCTGTCTTCTTTTTTTTTCTCTTTCTATCCCCTCCTGCTCCGGCCCGGCTGCACTAAATGATAATATAAATACATTTAATAAAGTCAAATACAAATAAGGCAACAAGAGAAGTATCCTACACTTCTCTTTTGTAAAGTAAATCTGAACAGCCGACATGGGCATCTACATCAACTATATGATTTGCCTGAGAAGCTGGACAGGACATAAAAAAAAAAAATAAAAAAAAATAAAAAGTTGTTTTTCTTACCACGATAGGGCAAAACCATCCTTGCCCAGGCACGCCCTCCTGGTTTTTGGAGTGTAAAATAGTTGGGGTTTTGGCACCAATCATTTGGACTAAACCTGACCAATCTAAGTCTATGAGCACAAACTGATGAAGCCTACTCGGATGAGAGGCGAAACGTCTTCCAAGACAAACGAACGATTGAATGCCCTGAGAAGAAAATATTTTTTACATGTATTAGCTGCAACAAACCATTGGCCGCAGATATATACGAAACATTTTGTGAATGTTGATTTACATACCTCAATTGTTTCTAAACGGTGCCTGTCAGACGGCAGTAAAACGGCTGATCAAACAAAATAGAGGTCATCGTCATGAACCCACTAGCTACGGAAGCTAGCTCTCCAATTAGCTAAACAGACTCAATAACTCCACGATGACGTTTTGATGAATTTAGGCTAAACAGATTTCTGATGGGGTTATCCCCCACTACCTCCCGGTGTAGCGCCGTCTGTGACCCCAGACCTTTATTATTGAAGTGGGTGATAACTCGAGATGTCCGATAATGGCTTTTTTGCCGATATCCGATATTCCGATATTATCCAACTCTTAATTACCGATTCCGATATCAACCGATACGATATATACAGTCGTGAAATTAACACATTATTATGCCTAACTTTGTTGTGATGCCCCGCTGGATGCATTAAACAATGTAACAAGGTTTTCCAAAATAAATCAACTCAAGTTATGGAAAAAAATGCCAACATGGCACTGCCATATTTATTATTGAAGTCACAAGGTGCATTATTTTTTTTAACATGCCTCAAAACAGCAGCTTGGAATTTGGGACATGCTCTCCCTGAGAGAGCATGAGGAGGTTGAGGTGGGTGGGGTTGAGGGGGAGGGGAGGTAGGGGGTAGCGGGGGGTGTATATTGTAGCGTCCCGGAAGAGTTAGTGCTGCAAGGGGTTCTGGGTATTTGTTCTGTTGTGTTTATGTTGTGTTACGGTGCGGATGTTCTCCCGAAATGTGTTTGTCATTCTTGTTTGGTGCGGGTTCACAGTGTGGCGCATATTTGTAACAGTGTTAAAGTTTTTTATACGGCCACCCTCAGTGTGACCTGTATGGCTGTTGACCAAGTATGCTTGCATTCACTTGTGTGTGTGTGAAAAGTCGTAGATATTATGTGGCTGGGCCGGCACGCAAAAGCAGTTTATTGGCACTCTTTACGTCTCCGTACAACCGTGTACACAGCGGCGTTTTATAGTCATAAATTTTACTTTTTGAAACCGATACCGATAATTTGAAACCGATACCGATAATTTCCGGAATTACATTTTAAAGCATTTATCGGCCGATAATATCGGCAGTCCGATATTATCGAAAATCTCTAGTGATAACTCCATCCATCTTCTTCCTCTTATCCGGAGTCGGGTCGCGGGGGCAGTAGCCCAAGCAGAGAAGCTCAAACTTCCAGCTACTTCGTCTAACACCTCAAGGCGTTCTTGGACCTTCCAGCTCAGCTACCTCCTCACCACCACGGCGGTGCTGTTTTTATTGACATGTTTTGTATTTTTTTAAGCATCTTGTTAGTCAGCGTTACATTTCTTTAACTGAAGTTAACAAAATGCGGCTGCTAGACTTTTGACAAAAACAAGAACGTTTGATCACATCAGGCTTATACTGGCACTTAAGATGTGACTTTAAGGTTTTACTACTTACGTATAAAATACTACACGGTCTAGCTCCATCCTATCTTGCCGATTGTATTGTACCATATGTCCCGGCAAGAAATCTGCGTTCAAAGAACTTACTGATTCCCAGAGCCCAAAAAAAGTCTGCGGGCTATAGAGCGTTTTCTATTCGGGCTCCAGTACTATGGAACAGGTAGAGATGCTACCTCAGTAGAAACATTTAAGTCCCATCTTAAAACTCATTTGTATACTGGCTTTAAATAGACCCCCTTTTAGACCAGTTGATCTGCCGTTTCTTTTCTTTTCTGCCTGGAAGGGGGGGCACAGGTCCGGTGGCCATGGATGAAGTGCTGGCTGTCCAGAGTCGGGACCCGGGGTGGCCTGTGCATCGGTTGGGGACATCTCTGCTCCGCTCGGGATGGTCTCCGGCTGGCCCCACTATGGACTGGACTCTCACTATTATGTTAGATCCACTATGGACTGGACTTTCCCAATATTATGCTAGACCCACTCAACGTCCATTGCATCCGGTCTCCCCTAGATGGGGGGGATCACCCACATCTGCGGTCCTCTCCAAGGTTTCTCATAGTCATTCACATCGACGTCCCACTGGGTTGTGAGTTTTTCCTTGCCCTTATGTGGGCTCTGTACCGAGGATGTCGTTGTGGCTTGTGCAGCCCTTTGAGACACTCGTGATTTAGGGCTATATAAATAAACATTGATTGATTGAAAACAATATGATTTTGTTCACTGTGTCCAACACAGTTAAAAGGTCGATGATCAGGATCAGGCGAGTCCTAATGCTCGTACCATCTGTAAATAACAACACATAAATGGCAACAGGAATAGATTTAGCATTAGCCTATTAACTTGGGTTGAGGGAAAAAAACTACACAAATGGCGTGTTGCTGATTATGCAAATGTACACTAACAAAGTAAACAGTGAATGTTTGATTGTTTACTGCTTCCTATTTCACTTCCCATTAAGCAGTTTGAGTCACTGCTTGGAAGTGCGGCTGAATATTTTATATTCCCCTGTAAAATATGTTTAAAAGAGTCCATCCACTTATCGTAGCTTCACGTATCGGAATGAAGCTTGCAAAAAATGAATAAACAGCTTTAAACGGCAAATTAGTTTAAACACTTCGGCTGCGAGATTGTTTTACTAATCAGCGTTCTTCAGCACGCAGCGGCTCGGAAGTTCCTATCGTTCTGCTTTCTTGATTAGGTGTAATTAATAATCTCGACAGTAATTGCTTCTTACTTATTTATTGACTTCTTATACTGTAACTCTATTTTTAGGTACACTGATTATTCAAATGATCCTAACGGTGTGTCCAGTACGTTCCCTCATGAGCATGTTGGGAGGAGCTGCAAAATCCGTCTCCACGAGAGCTGAAAAGGTCACTCAGCTGTCAGGAGACAAAAGTCAATACCACAACCTTTCAGGCATGTCTCTATCCTGTGTGCCACCGTCACAGCTACACCATCCTTCAGCCAGACTGCTGGCTGCATGGAGGATTCACATGCACCTCTCTGACCATCCACAACCTTTCTGACAGCCAGCGCCAGTAAGCCCAGTTGACTGAAGTGGGAGTCAAATGTGATAGTACAAACCCCGTTTCCATATGAGTTGGGAAATTGTGTTAGATGTAAATATAAACGGAATACAATGATTTGCAAACTCATATTCAATTGAATGCACTACAAAGACAAGATATTTGATGTTCAAACTCATAAACTTTTTTTTTTTTTTTTTGCAAATAATAATTAACTTAGAATTTTATGGGTGCAACACGTGACAAAGTAGTTGGGAAAGGGCATGTCCGCCGCTGTGTTACATGGCCTTTCCTTTTAACAACACTCAGTAAACGTTTGGGAACTGAGGAGACACATTTTTTAAGCTTCTCAGGTGGAATTCTTTCCCATTCTTGCTTGATGTACAGCTTAAGCTGTTCAACAGTCCGGGGGTCTCCGTTGTGGTATTTTAGGCTTCATAATGCGCCACACATTTTCAATGGGAGACAGGTCTGGACTACAGGCAGGCCAGTGTAGTACCCGCACTCTTTAAGGCGCCATTAATGCTGAAAGGTACATACAGGTTTTGGAGCAACATATGTTGCCATCCAAGCAACGTTACCATGGACGCCCCTGCTTATTTCAGCAAGACAATGCCAAGCCACGTGTTACATCAACGTGGCTTCATAGTAAAAGAGTGCGGGTACTAGACTGGCCTGCCTGTAGTCCAGACCTGTCTCCCATTGAAAATGTGTGGCGCATTATGAAGCCTAAAATACCACAACGGAGACCCCCGGACTGTTGAACAACTTAAGCTGTACATCAAGCAAGAATGGGAAATAATTCCACCTGAGAAGCTTAAAAAATGTGTCTCCTCAGTTCCCAAACGTTTACTGAGTGTTGTTAAAAGGAAAGGCCATGTAACACAGTGGTGAACATGCCCTTTCCCAACTACTTTGGCATGTGTTGCAGCCATGAAATTCTAAGTTAAAAATGAAGTTTATGAGTTTGAACATCAAATATCTTGTCTTTGTAGTGCATTCAATTGAATATGGGTTGAAAAGGATTTGCAAATCATTGTATTCAGTTTATATTTACATCTAACACAATTTCCCAACTCATATGGAAACGGGGTTTGTACAAGCAGACACAGTGTGTAAACAGAAAAGAGAGAACGGATGCATTTTGGCTTAAAAACTAACGATAAAGGTGAATTTATAACAGGAAGAGGTGCTTTAAGACATGGCTAGCTAGCTAGCGGCTAATGTCCATCCGCCGTCGGCAGTCTTTTAGCTACTTCTGAAACACTAATCCTTGTCTCCATGGCGACAAATAAAATAAGTTTCTTACAAGTATCATCCCTGCAGGACGAGGAATAGCTAAACATGCTTCACTACACACCGTAGCTCACTGGCGTCAAAATGTAAACAAACGCCATTGGTGGATCTACACCTGTCATCCACTGTCATGATACCAAGTACAGGCACGTATCTAGTCGATACTACTATGATTACGTCAATATTTTTTGGCATCACAACATTTTCTTTCGTTTTTTTTAAAATGTATATTATGTTTATAAACTCAGGAAATATGTCCATGGACACATGTGGACTTTGATTATGACCAATGTATGATCCTGTAACGACTTGGTATCGGATTGATACCAAAATTTGTGGTATCCTCCAAAACTAATGTAAAGTACCAAACAACAGAAGAATAAGTGATTATTACATTTTAACAGAAGTAGACAGAACATGTTAAAAGAGAAAATAAGCAGATATTAACGGTAAATGAACAAGTAGATTAATAATTTATTTTCTACCACTTGTCCTTAATAATGTTGACAAAATAATAGAATGATAAATGACACAATATGTTACTGCATATATCTAAGCAGACTAATTAGGAGCTTTTGTTCGTTTACTTACTACTAAAAGACAAGTTGTCTTGTATGTTCACTATTTTATTTAAGGACAAACTTGCAATAAGAAACATATGTTTAATGTACCCTAAGATTTTTTGTTAAAATAAAGCCAATAATGCAAATTTTTTTGTGGTCCCCTTTATTGAGAAAAGTACCTAAATAATTTTAGTACCGGTACCAAAATATTGGTATCGTTACAACACCACGTTGTCGTTATTCACAAAGCAAGTTGCTAAACAAGCAGCATTATCCTGAGCTGAATTCTCGGATTACTCTTGATGTTTGCGACCAGCCGTTCATTTAGGTTCGGCGACTCCACAGTCTGTGCTGTACACGTCTGAGCGAGACAGCGAAAGTGACACAACAGAGCGCCGACGCTTTGGTAGGTGCTCTTTGATCGCCAGGCATGACGGGCGCCTCGACAGTACTTTGAAGCGAAAGGTTGCGAAGAAATGCGAGATAGGGAAAGCGGAGGCACAGACATCAAAACAAACATCCTCCATATGCCATGAAAAGAAATGTCACTCTGCGGAGGGAATGTGTCCCCGGACTGGACGAGACGAAGAGTAAACAATGGGGTACTGCGATAGAAGAGCAGGGCGCAGTCGCGCTCTGTTCATTTTGTTCAAAGGCATGGACGAGCCTTGACAGGAGAAAAATAGTTGTTTTTGTCGTGTAATCCTAACAAACACATAACGATCATCAGTAAACTTGACTGGGATGGTTCAAGATTCTGACAGAACAAACGAAGACCAGTCCCAAAAGAATCCACCGAACTATTTCATGCATGCGCTGCAGGGATAAGCCGATTGGAGATGAAGTCCCTTCCTAATATTGGTGGAACAATGGAGGGCGACCTGCACATCGTAGGACAGGACTTGCAGCACTGCGTGTGTTTGCATCGGTCTTCCTCTCGGGAGGAGGTGAAGAAAGACCAGAGGGCCCCATTCAGCAATAAGTTCCTAACTTTTCCTCTTATCTTTCTTCCTAAGTGATTAGGAGTCCATTAAAATTCATGACGTGTTCTTAAACGCCCAAATTGCTCCCACCTGCTGTTCTTAAGTTGCTGAATGCCAAATGGTTAGCGCGTGTTAGTGTCTATCATAATTTGCATATAAACACACCCTTATTTCTCCAATATGCATATGTAAACACCCTTAATTCCGTAATTTGCATAGGTAAACGCAAGGGCTGCGAATCTTTGGGTGTCCCACGATTCGATTCGATATCGATTCTTGGGGTCACGATTCGATTCAAAATCGATTTTGTCCGATTCAACGTGATTCTCGATTAAAAAGACGATATTTTCCCGATTAAAAACGATTCTCTATTCATTCAATACATAGGATTTCAGCAGGAGCTACCCCAGTCTGCTGACATGCAAGCAGAGTAGTAGATTTTTGTAAAAAGCTTTTATAATTGTAAAGGACAATGTTTTATCAACTGATTGCAATAATGTAAATTAGTTTCAACTATTAAATGAACCAAAAATATGACTTATTTTACCGATGTGAAAATATTGGACACAGTGTGTTGTCAAGCTTAGGAGATGCGATGCAAGTGTAAGCCACTGTGACACTATTGTTCATTTATTTTTATTTTTTATAAATGTCTAATGATAATGTCGATGAAGGATTTTTAATCACTGCTATGTTGAAATTGTAACTAATATTGATACTGTTGTTGATAATATCCATTTTTGTTTCACTACTTTTGGTTTGTTCTGTGTCATGTTTGTGTCTCCTTTCAGTTGCTCTGTTTATTGCAGTTCTGAGTGTTGCTGGGTCGGGTTTGGTTTTGGAATTGGATTGTATTGTTATGGTATTGCTGTGTATTGTTTTGTTGGATTGATTAATTAAAAAATAAATAAATAAATAAATGAAAAATATATATATATATATTAATTTTTTTTAAATGAGAATCGATTCTGAATCGCACAACGTGAGAATTGCGATTTGAATTCGAATCCACGCACACAGTATTTTGAAATGTCTACGGTATAAACTGCTCATTTTGCTATATGTCTGTCTGTCTTGTCTATATGTCTTGTCTGTCTGCCCGAGCGCTTCTTCCCCTCGTCCATGATTGGCAGCCTGGCCACAACTAGTCATGGTTATTATTAAAAGATACTTATCTTACCTGCACTTCGCCTCCTGTCTCCTGCATCTTGGGGTCACAATTATGGGCGTGTGTCTCCATGGGCGTGCAAAATCATCATTTAAATAAGGTGATCTGCACCACTTTTTCACTTGCGCATGCAGTCTTGGTCGATCAACTGCATCAGGCTTACACTTAAAACTTTTTTTTCCTTCTGGATCTTAGTACAGTAAATCACGCTCTATACGTTTCTAATCTTTGGGCACGGTTTAACCCTATTACCGTATTTTCCGGACTGTAAGGCGCACTTAAAATTAGAGATGTCCGATAATATCGGCCTGACGATTTTATAGTTTTTTTTATTATCGGTATCGTTTTTTAAATTTTATTTTATTTTTTTTAATTAAATCAACATAAAAAACACAAAATACACTTACAATTAGTGCACCAACCCAAAAAACCTTACTCCCCCATTCACACTCATTCACACAAAAGGGTTGTTTCTTTCTGTTATTAATATTCTGGTTCCAACATTATATATCAATATACAGGTAAAAGCCAGTAAATTAGAATATTTTGAAAAACTTGATTTATTTCAGTAATTGCATTCAAAAGGTGTAACTTGTACATTATATTTATTCATTGCACACAGACTGATGCATTCAAATGTTTATTTCATTTAATTTTGATGATTTGAAGTGGCAACAAATGAAAATCCAAAATTCCGTGTGTCACAAAATTAGAATATTACTTAAGGCTAATACAAAAAAGGGATTTTTAGAAATGTTGGCCAACTGAAAAGTATGAAAATGAAAAATATGAGCATGTACAATACTCAATACTTGGTTGGAGCTCCTTTTGCCTCAATTACTGCGTTAATGCGGCGTGGCATGGAGTCGATGAGTTTCTGGCACTGCTCAGGTGTTATGAGAGCCCAGGTTGCTCTGATAGTGGCCTTCAACTCTTCTGCGTTTTTGGGTCTGGCATTCTGCATCTTCCTTTTCACAATACCCCACAGATTTTCTATGGGGCTAAGGTCAGGGGAGTTGGCGGGCCAATTTAGAACAGAAATACCATGGTCCGTAAACCAGGCACGGGTAGATTTTGCGCTGTGTGCAGGCGCCAAGTCCTGTTGGAACTTGAAATCTCCATCTCCATAGAGCAGGTCAGCAGCAGGAAGCATGAAGTGCTCTAAAACTTGCTGGTAGACCCTGGATCTCAGGAAACAGAGTGGACCGACACCAGCAGATGACATGGCACCCCAAACCATCACCCAACCATGCAAATTTTGCATTTCCTTTGGAAATCGAGGTCCCAGAGTCTGGAGGAAGACAGGAGAGGCACAGGATCCACGTTGCCTGAAGTCTAGTGTAAAGTTTCCACCATCAGTGATGGTTTGGGGTGCCATGTCATCTGCTGGTGTCGGTCCACTCTGTTTCCTGAGATCCAGGGTCAACGCAGCCGTCTACCAGCAAGTTTTAGAGCACTTCATGCTTCCTGCTGCTGACCTGCCGACTCCATGCCACGCCGCATTAACGCAGTAATTGAGGCAAAAGGAGCTCCAACCAAGTATTGAGTATTGTACATGCTCATATTTTTCATTTTCATACTTTTCAGTTGGCCAACATTTCTAAAAATCCCTTTTTTGTATTAGCCTTAAGTAATATTCTAATTTTGTGACACACGGAATTTTGGATTTTCATTTGTTGCCACTTCAAATCATCAAAATTAAATTAAATAAACATTTGAATGCATCAGTCTGTGTGCAATGAATAAATATAATGTACAAGTTACACCTTTTGAATGCAATTACTGAAATAAATCAAGTTTTTCAAAATATTCTAATTTACTGGCTTTTACCTGTATATCAATACAGTCTGCAAGGGATACAGTCCGTAAGCACACATGATTGTGCGTGTTGCTGGCCACTAATAGTACTACCCTTTAACAGTTAATTTTACTAATTTTCATTAATTACTAGTTTCTACGTAACTGTTTTATATTGTTTTACTTTCTTTTTTATTCAAGAAAATGTTTTTAATTTATTTATCTTATTTTATTTTTATTTATTTTTTTTAAAGTACCTTATCTTCACCATACCTGGTTGAAAGTAGGCATAATAATGTGTTAATTCCACGACTGTATATATCGGTTGATATCGGTATCGGTTGATATCGGTATCGGTAATTAAAGAGTTGGACAATATCGGAATATCGGATATCGGCAAAAAGCCATTATCCCTACGGACATCCCTACTTAAAATCCTTTCATTTCCTCAAAACTCGACCGTGCGCCTTAGAACCCGCTGCGCCTAATGTACGGAATAATTTTGGTTGTGCTTACCGACCTCGAAGCTATTTTATTTGGTACATGGTGAAATAATAAGTGTGACCAGTAGATGGCAGTCACACATAATATATACGTGTAGACTGCAATATGACTCATGTAAGCAACACCAAAATTGTATATAGTCATGGTCAAAAGTTGACATACACTTGTAAAGAACATAATGTCATGGCTGTCTTGAGTTTCCAATAATTTCTACAACTCTTATTTTTTTTGTGATAGAGTGATCAGAGCACATACTTGTTGGTCACAAAAAACATTCATGAAGTTTGGTTCTTTTATGAATTTATTATGGGTCTACTGAAAATGTGACCAAATCTGCTGGGTCAAAAGTATACGTACAGCAATGTTAATATTTGGTTACATGTCCCTTGGCAAGTTTCACTGCAAAAAGGCGCTTTTGGTAGCCATCCACCAGCTTCTGGTTGAATTTTTGACCACTCCTCTTGACAAAACGTATGCAGTTCAGCTAAATTTGTTGGTTTTCTGACATGGACTTGTTTCTTCAGCATTGTCCACACGTTTAAGTCAGGACTTTGGGAAGGCCATTCTAAAACCTTAATCCTAGCCTGATTTGGCCATTCCTTTACCACTTTTGACGTGTGTTTGGGGTCATTGTCCTGTTGGAACACTCAACTGCGCCCAAGACCCAACCTCCGGGCTTATGATTTTAGGTTGTCCTGAAGAATTTGGAGGTAATCCTCCTTTTTCATTGTCCCATTTACGCTCTGTAAAGCACCAGTTCCATTGACCGCAAAACAGGCCCAGAGCATAATACTACCACCACCATGCTTGACGGTAGGCATGGTGTTCCTGGGATTAAAGGCCTCACCTTTTCTCCTCCAAATATATTGCTGGGTATTGTGGCCAAACAGCTCAATTTTTATTTTATCTGACCACAGAACTTTCCTCCAGAAGGTCTTATCTTTGTCCATGTGATGTCAGATGAAACTAAAATTGAGCGCCTTTTGTATGAAAATAGGCCTGACTAGACCCGCTCATCGGCAGTGCGCCCTACGGTCCGGAAAATACGGTACATGTTAACTGTGCATTCTGCAGACAATGGTAGTATGATGGTTAAAAAATAAATCTTACTGAGGACTCAGCATCCTCCTTCACCACAGTACTGAGAAAAACTTCTCATTCATGCTTGGCAAACACAAACTCAGCCAAAAACAGAATACAGCCCTACAAAATTGAAGTGCTGACTGAAAAAAACATTTACCCTTTGGGCAAAAAGGTGCTTGTATGGTATGCTCCAAAGCTCTAAAAGTCAAGTGCCTGGTGTCCAACAGCATAGCTGAGCCACAAAAAAAAATCTTAATGCACCACTGAAGGTATACAGTGTACTTGATTGTTTAATAGAGAACGTCTGACTGAGTGTCTGTGAAATCGAACAGTCATATAACGGCAGATAAATCCTAATAAAGTGTCATTCTAAAAACTGGCTTCCCATGGAATATTTCTATCTACCATCATAGCGTGCCGTCGTGTTTAAAGCCATTCTAGAAATTGTATCCTTCACAAGTGAGGTGTTCTATCACTGCCGCCTCATTTTTAATCTCAAATGACTGACTGACTGTCGGCTTGACTGAGTGCCAGCAAAGCGCCACCACCAAGAGGAAGGAGTCAGAGGATGCTTACGCATCAGGAAGCGATGACTGCTGGGCAACCAGTCTCATGCGGTAGTCCTATCTCTCATTAGCATGTGTACAGGTACACAACACACACACAAACTTGATATGATGCATCAATAGACTTTCATTTTTCCATCTGACGGATGTTTTTATCTAGCCAGGCTGCATGTTAGTCACATCCTTTATCTGCTGATGCAGCGATACTGTCGCCGTCCATCTTGAACAGGCAAGGTCATCAGATATTCACGGAGCCTAATTAAACAGGAGGAGCTTGTTCCCTCCCTCTGTGTGTTTCTTAGCAATGACATACAGACCTAATTCATTTTAGTTTGATATGATTTTAGTGCCCAGGCTCTCATTCTGTGTTTTGTGCCTTCACAGAATTCCAAAACGTCAATTTAGTATTTTTGCAAAGCCACATCAACACGACAACCTTAAGGGCCATAGGAGACATGCTTGGTCGACTTTCGTATGGAAGGACTTGAGAGCCCTGACCTCAATCCTGTCAAACATCTTGAGGTTGAACCATCGTCAGTGACCCATTACCTGAATAATGGAAGGGCCTTCCTGTTTCAATCCCTGTAGGATCTCTAGGACTTTAACATAGTTTTGTACTAACCCTAATCCCATCTCCTAACTACCAACATACTTGCCAACCCTCCCGAATTTTCCGGGAGACTCCCGAATGTCAGTGCCTCTACCGAAAATCTCCCGGGACAACCATTCTCCCGAATGTCTCCCGATTTCCAGCCGGACTTAAAGGGGAACATTATCACAATTTCAGAATTGTTAAAACCATTAAAAATCAGTTCCCAGTGGCTTATTATATTTTTCGAAGTTTTTTTCAAAATTTTACCCATCACGCAATATCCCTAAAAAAACCTTCAAAGTGCCTAATTTTAACCATCGTTATAAACACCCGTCCATTTTCCTGTGACGTCACATAGTGAAGCCAACACAAAGAAACATGGCGGAAAGAACAGCAAGCTATAGCGACATTAGCTCGGATTCAGACTTGGATTTCATCGGCTTAAGCGATTCAACAGATTACGCATGTATTGAAACGGATGGTTGTAGTGTGGAGGCAGGTAGCGAAAACGAAATTGAAGAAGAAACTGAAGCTATTGAGCCATATCGGTTTGAACCGTATGCAAGCGAAACCGACGAAAACGACACGACAGCCAGCGACACGGGAGAAAGCGAGGACGAATTCGGCGATCGCCTTCTAACCAACGATTGGTATGTGTTTGTTTGGCATTAAAGGAAACTAACAACTATGAACTAGGTTTACAGCATATGAAATACATTTGGCAACAACATGCACTTTGAGAGTGCAGACAGCCCAGTTTTCATCAATTAATATATTCTGTAGACATACCCTCATCCGCGCTCTTTTCCTGAAAGCTGATCTGTCCAGTTTTGGAGTTGATGTCAGCAGGCCAGGGAAGCTAGGGTCGATAGGGGGTTTAGCTCGCTCGTCTGCGGGAACAAACTGCCGCCATTGCTTGCCGTGCTAGCGAGGTCCTTTGTCCCTGATTTGCTCACACACTCCGGCAGATTCAATGGGGGTCTGGCGGCAGATTTCTTTGACTTTATCGTTGGAAATGCATCTGCTTTGAGTGTCGCAGGATATCCACACATTCTTGACATCTCTGTCGTAGCATAGCTTTCGTCGGTAAAGTGTGCGGAACAAACGTCCAATTTCTTGCCACTTTCACATCTTTGGGCCACTGGTGCAACTTGAATCCGTCCCTGTTCGTGTTGTTACACCCTCCGACAACACACCGACGAGGCATGGTGTCTCCAAGGTATGGAAAACAGTCGAAAAATCGGAAAATAAAAGAGCTGATTTGACTCGGTGTTTGTAATGTGTTTGAGAAAATGGCGGATTGCTTCCCGATGTGACGTCACGTTGTGATGTCATCGCTCTGAGAGCGAATAATAGAAAGGCGTCTAATTCGCCAAAATTCACCCATTTAGAGTTTGGAAATCGGTTAAAAAAATATATGGTCTTTTTTCTGCAACATCAAGGTATATATTGACGCTTACATAGGTCTGGTGATAATGTTCCCCTTTAAGGCACGCCCCCTCCAGGTCCGTGCGGACCTGAGTGATGACAGCCTGTCGTCACGTCCGCTTGGCCAACCAAAACGTAACCACAGAACACTATACGGTATAGTGTTCTGTGGTTACGTTTTGGTTGGCCAACGGTTTAAGTTGTATTGCGCACCCTGTGTTGGAGTCATTCTGAAGTATGAAGTAAAGAGACGTAACTTCGTCACCTCGCCTGGTTATTGACTCCCACCCAGAATATTACACTGCCCATGCCTATGCTCCTTCAAAGGCTGTGCTACTGGCTGCAAAGCATTGCACTTTCAAATACAACAATGAGTAGAGAGGAGTGTTATGTGTGTATATGTGTAAATAAATGAACACTGAAATTCAAGTATTTATTTTATTTATATGTATATATATATATATATATATATATATATATATATATATATATATATATATATATATATATATATATAATAAAATACATATATATATATATATATATATATATATATATATATATATATATATGTATATATATGTATATATATATATATATATATATATATATATGTATATGTATGTGTGGGAAAAAAATCACAAGACTATTTAATCTCTACAGGCCTGTTTCATGAGGGGGGGTACCCTCAATCATCAGGAGATTTTAATGGGAGCATTCACATACCATGGTTTATATAGGGCACAGAGTGGGTGGGTACAGGCTGGCGTAGGGGCGTGGTGATTGGCTCATGTGTTACCTAGGAGGTGTTTCCGTCTGTGGCGGCATGCTGTTACAATTTCGCTGCGCTTGTTGAGGGATGACAGGTCTGGACGGTAAATAATAAACAGTTTCTCTTTCAAGCATAGGTTGCATCTTTTATTACCACTATTGTAAGGTGTGCTGGATGCAAGAATTTGCCATGTTATTGAATATTCAATATTATTGTCTTTGAGGTCCCAAATGTGTTTGCTGAGTTCTGTGGTATTCCGCAGGTTTTGGTTCCTGAAAGAAGCCTTGTGATTGTTCCATCTGGTTTTGAATTCTCCCTCGGTTAATCCTACATATGTGTCGGATGTGTTAATGTCCTTGCGTATTACCTTAGATTGGTAGACAACTGATGTTTGTAAGCACCCCCCGTTGAGAGGGCAATCAGGTTTCTTTCGACAGTTACAGCCTTTGTTGGTTTTGGAGTCGCTCTGTCCGGGTCCGACGGCTCATTTGCAATTGTTTTGTTGTGGTTTGAGATGATTTGTCGTATATTGTTCATACAGCTGTAGCTCAATTTAATGTTGTTCTTGTTGAATACTTTTCTTAGGGTGTTGTCTTTGGGAAAGTGTTTGTCAATCAGATTGAGGAATTTGTGTCCAATGTTAGTTGAGACGTTTTTGCTGTATGGGGGGTTGTACCAGATGGTGTCGTTTCGTTTTCTGTTCTTTTTTGGCTGGTTTCCTGGCGTGGGTTCATAGGTGAGGGTGAAATTGTATCCGCTTTCATCAAGGATTTTTGGTACGGGGGGGTTGCTTGGTCAAATTCAGCTTTGCTAGATGACAGCATCGATAGCCTTTTATTAATTCCGGTAGGTATTCTTTTCGTGGTGGTGGGTGGGTGGTTGCTGTCATGGTGCACGTATTGGAGTGTTGTGTTGGGTTTCGTGAATGGTTGGTAGCTGTTATTTCTCAGGTTGAAAGTGACGTCAAGGAAGTTGACGGTTTGCTTGTTGGCTTCAATCGTGATCCGTAGGCCGTTCTCTTTGAAAATTTGGCATATGCGCTTCTTGGTATTCTCGCTGCTCCTTGGCGAGGCGCGACACACTGCCAGTCCGTCATCACGGTAAATACCAAGGTTCAGATTGAGGCTAGCGAGCTGGGAGAGGAGGAAACTCCCAACGAGTTCACACGTTTCTGCTCCGTCAAAACTTCCCATAGTGACGTCAAATGTTGCATTGTTCTTTTTTTGCCATGGTGTACTGTTGTGGATGAGAATGGAGTTTTTTGCGTGGATGATGATGTTTCTTTCGTTGCCTGTGATTGAGTCGTAGTCTGAGGCGAAGTCTAGTGCTTGAGTCCGTAGGTCTTGCGTGATGGAAGGGTAAAATTCTTCGATATCAAAGGAGATAAAGTTGTGCTGTTGTTTGTCTTGGATGTTGTTGAACCATTTGATTACTGCTGCTGTATTTCTCCATTGGTTGAGTGGTGTTTTGTCCTTGATTTTTGTGTTGACTCTGTCCAGGATTATTTTGCTGATTTTTCCTATTTCAGATTTAGTTGGGTTTATTAGTCGGCATGTTGGGTTATTTGCGAAGTTGGATTTGTGGTCCTTCAATGTGATGAAAGCTTCCTTGTTGGCTGTGGCGTCCACCCTGTCCTCAATGTCCAGTTCAGCCGCGATCCTTTTATTTTCCAGGTGGATGTTCTGTAAGGTGTTGGGTTGCACTTTTTTGTATGATTTGGTGATGCTTCTGTCCAGTAAGGTGTGATGTTCTGGTATGTCCATTCTGTAGAAGTTTGTGGTTTTATCGGCAGCTATGATGAGGTTGTTTACTTTCTTGATGCGCTCCTTGTCATTTTTCAGCTTGGTGAGGAGTGGGTTGCGGATTGGCTTGAATTTGACTGATTGTATCATTTTGAGCATGTCGTTCTCAAAATCCTTTAGTTCCTCAACTGTGGGTGGGTTCTTGGTAGATTTGAATCCGTAAGTTTTCTTTTGCGTTCCTTTTGTTTCAGGGTGGAGGAAAAAATGTGCTTTCCACCGCATCCTTCTTAGGAAGTGTTCCGTCTTTTCTATGAGCCTTAGCTTGTAGTCATTCTGCGCGGGTATGGGAATGTTCTTCGTGGAGTAGTCGATGTTGAATTTTTCCATTTCTGATCGTCGTACAGTGCTCAACAAATGTCAATTTGGAGCAGAGTATATGTCTTAATAAGGTTATCCAAAAAATAGTGCTCGATACCGTAGTAGAGCGCAATATATGTATGTGTGGGAAAAAAATCACAAGACTATTTCATCTCTACAGGCCTGTTTCATGAGGGGGGGTACCCTCAATCATCAGGAGATTTTAATGGGAGCATTCACATACCATGGTTTATATAGGGCACAGAGTGGGTGGGTACAGGCTGGCGTAGGGGCGTGGTGATTGGCTCATGTGTTACCTAGGAGGTGTTTCCGTCTGTGGCGGCATGCTGTTACAATTTCGCTGCGCTTGTTGAGGGATGACAGGTCTGGACGGTAAATAATAAACAGTTTCTCTTTCAAGCATAGGTTGCATCTTTTATTACCACTATTGTAAGGTGTGCTGGATGCAAGAATTTGCCATGTTATTGAATATTCAACATTATTGTCTTTGAGGTCCCAAATATGTTTGCTGAGTTCTGTGGTATTCCGCAGGTTTTGGTTCCTGAAAGAAGCCTTGTGATTGTTCCATCTGGTTTTGAATTCTCCCTCGGTTAATCCTACATATGTGTCGGATGTGTTAATGTCCTTGCGTATTACCTTAGATTGGTAGACAACTGATGTTTGTAAGCACCCCCCGTTGAGAGGGCAATCAGGTTTCTTTCGACAGTTACAGCCTTTGTTGGTTTTGGAGTCGCTCTGTCCGGGGGCCGACGGCTCATTTGCAATTGTTTTGTTGTGGTTTGAGATGATTTGTCGTATAGTGTTCATACAGCTGTAGCTCAATTTAATGTTGTTCTTGTTGAATACTTTTCTTAGGGTGTTGTCTTTGGGAAAGTGTTTGTCAATCAGATTGAGGAATTTGTGTCCAATGTTAGTTGAGACGTTTTTGCTGTATGGGGGGTTGTACCAGATGACTTTACGTCACTTTCAACCTGAGAAATAACAGCTACCAACCATTCACGAAACCCAACACAACACTCCAATACGTGCACCATGACAGCAACCACCCACCCACCACCACGAAAAGAATACCTACCGGAATTAATAAAAGGCTATCGATGCTGTCATCTAGCAAAGCTGAATTTGACCAAGCAACACCCCGTACCAAAAAGCCCTTGATGAAAGCGGATACAATTTCACCCTCACCTATGAACCCACGCCAGGAAACCAGCCAAAAAAGAACAGAAAACGAAACGACATCATCTGGTACAACCCCCCATACAGCAAAAACGTCTCAACTAACATTGGACACAAATTCCTCAATCTGATTGACAAACACTTTCCCAAAGACAACACCCTAAGAAAAGTATTCAACAAGAACAACATTAAATTGAGCTACAGCTGTATGAACAATATACGACAAATCATCTCAAACCACAACAAAACAATTGCAAATGAGCCGTCGGCCCCCGGACATAGCGACTCCAAAACCAACAAAGGCTGTAACTGTCGAAAGAAACCTGATTGCCCTCTCAACGGGGGGTGCTTACAAACATCAGTTGTCTACCAATCTAAGGTAATACGCAAGGACATTAACACATCCGACACATATGTAGGATTAACCGAGGGAGAATTCAAAACCAGATGGAACAATCACAAGGCTTCTTTCAGGAACCAAAACCTGCGGAATACCACAGAACTCAGCAAACCCATTTGGGACCTCAAAGACAATAATGTTGAATATTCAATAACATGGCAAATTCTTGCATCCAGCACACCTTACAATAGTGGTAATAAAAGATGCAACCTATGCTTGAAAGAGAAACTGTTTATTATTTACCGTCCAGACCTGTCATCCCTCAACAAGCGCAGCGAAATTGTAACAGCATGCCGCCACAGACGGAAACACCTCCTAGGTAACACATGAGCCAATCACCACGCCCCTACGCCAGCCTGTACCCACCCACTCTGTGCCCTATATAAACCATGGTATGTGAATGCTCCCATTAAAATCTCCTGATGATTGAGGGTACCCCCCCTCATGAAACAGGCCTGTAGAGATGAAATAGTCTTGTGATTTTTTTCCCACACATACATATATTGCGCTCTACTACGGTATCGAGCACTATTTTTTGGATAACCTTATTAAGACATATATATATGTATATATATATAGCTATAATTCACTGAAAGTCAAGTATTTATTTGATTTATATATATATATATATATATATATATATATATATAAGAAATACATGAGTTTCAGTGAATTCTAGCTATAAATATACTCTTCCCCCCTTAACCCCGCCCCCTCAACACCCCCCCCTCCCCTCCCTCAAAATCTACCGAATTTGGAGGTCTCAAGGTTGGCAAGTATGACTACCAACTTGTCTGCTGCAGTCATTTGCACCCTGGAGATGTTCGTGAAGGCCCTATTTGCACTTGTAGAGGTCCCAAAAGGTACCACAAATGGTCACAGCCCATACTCTTGGGGCACATTTCAGACTTTTTGAGTCCACCGCGCCTGTTAGGGTTCAGTCCTTTCTGGCGAAACAATGGGACCTTTAGAGTTTAGTCCTGGTTGGCGGAGCGCTAAGACGTTTAGGTAGGTTGAGATGGGCATTTTGGCGGAACCCTGGGACTTTGAGGGGCTAAGTCCATTTTGGGTGAGTCTGAGACCGTGGAAGTAATGAGTGATCAATATGTTTATTGAACAAGTTGGTGCTGGGACTTTTAGGGGTACTTATTTGTTTGTTTTTTTGTTTTTTTTATCAAAAGAGTCCCCAAAAAGATTGGGGCCTATCTACTTTTACTGTAAATATCCATAGACTCACGAAAGGACTAAGGACTAAGGTCCCCAAAAAGGACCAACTTCTCCATAAAGGTCCCTTTTTGGACCGTTGGAACAATCACATTTTTTAAATTGGGACCTTTTAGGACCTTTCCAAACCCCTCCAGGGCTTCAATGGGTTCTAGTACATAATTACAACAACAGATTAGGGTTAGAGTTGAGGGGTAAAAACAACAGAATGTGAGATGGGCAATATTGCCTGGAAGCTACAACCCATGGCTATAATAGTTTACTCACCGAAGTTGGAGGATATTCATTCAGTTGTATAAAAAAAAGCAAATAACACACAGGACACAAAACTATAGTAATTTCGAAATGGCAGTTTTCTGGCTTCATGAAACACTGCAAATAAATTAAGAGAATAAATTATGGTAGGGACTAACAGTTTCATTTTTAAATCAAGCAGAGTGATATGGAATGACTCAATTCTGAGGACACACTTATGGAATCACGCTGTATTTTTTTCTTCTCTTCGAAAGTTAACGCCTGCATCAGATTCAATCTGTTCATTAGCCCGCAGTTAAATCTGGTTACTTTCTGTTGTAACATGGTTCTAGCTATACTTCTGTTTAAAATGTAATAAGCACTTATTATTCTGTCGTTGGTTACTTTACATTAGTTATGGACAAAACTACAAATATGGTTATCGATCCAATACCAAGTTGTTACAGTGGCAGTTTTGGCATTACCAATGATCATACTTAATTTTTCAGGATTATCAAATGTCTGCATTTTTAATCAGAATGTAACAATATCAATTAATATTACGTTTGTTTTACGTATTCTACTTTATTACTTACAAACTCAGAAATAAAATCAATAGTGCAAAATAACTAAAGGAAAGCAAAAGCCACCATTTGTTCGAAATCAAATCCTTTGGTATTTGCTCTTCAAGTCTTAATGTGTTTATGTAGTTATTTACTGAGTTTCTAAACAATAATAAATACGCGATTTTGTGATCATAAAAATATCGATCTAATCACTGTAGTATTGACCATATATTTATACTATAATTTGTATTGTTACTGTCAATATTTACATAAAATAATGGCCACAATCTCTATTCTGGTAAAAGTGACCTAATTCTGAGCCCTAACCCATCCAAGAAAGTAGGGCTAATGTCCCAAAATAGAAATGACTCCCTTTTTTTGGACCCCCGAGTACTTTTCATGGTAGAAAAAACAATTAGTGTGCCCAGGAGAACATACACATACTAATCAGATTGACACCCCCTAACATTGCAGCAAGCTGGTCATCATACTCACCTAAGTGAGTAATGGCAGTCATCACAAATGCATCATGGGTAATTATGGAAAAAGGAAGGTGGAACCAAGGGCGACTGGACCTAATGGCAAATGTGTCCCCTTTGAGGATTAAACCCTAAAAGGAAGACTTTTAAGCCACAGTTCTGGCTAATTAACAGTCCAAACACACACACCTGCTGCTGTGTGATTTGTAATTGGTGACGGAATCCAAAGAAAAAGGGAAGTGAAATGAGGCCAAAGCTTCATGTCTGTTCGTAATTAACATACAGGTGTCAGGTGATAAGAGCGGTAAGCTGTTGATGAATGCCGATTGGGTTGTGGTCTGCTTTTGTTGGCACTAACTGCTGCTGTGTCTCGCTGGCAACCCGCAGGCGATGTATGGAATCAAGAGTAGCTATGGATGTTTGAAGAATCAAAACTCGGGGAAAGCGTCTTTACGTTACAGCGCGGAAAAGCTCATTTCACCACTCAAGCCACATCAGCATGAAATGTCTTCTTTTTAAAGCATTTTTTTCCCCCGAGCAACGCCTGCCCGCTTTTAAGCTTTTTTTTTTGTAAGGAAAATAGTCCAATTGATGCCAGTGTGTGGCCATGAAAAAGTACAGCCGAGACCTCAGACTGAGGCAACAAGGGCTGCGTTTTTTGGTGGAAAGTGCACACGTTCCTGCAACTTGAACGCAACATGCCTGGAGACTTGTGGGTGTCAGGTTCAAACACTGATGACATCTATTAAACAAGAATTAAACAGAGACAGAATTCAATTTGGACTCAATTGAGGAGACACGCCTGGACACAATGTACTCTTGTACAGTCTCCAGCACGCTCTGCCAAACGATTCTTTTATTTTGGACCCTCCCCGACCACATGGCCACCTTTGTTTCCAAAGGACAAATGACAGAAAAGGTCGTAAACAATTCACAGGAAAGGTCAGTTCAAAAAGAGTTCGTAAAATAGTTCAAAAAGAGTTCCATAAAATAGTTCAAAAAGAGTTCGTAAAATACTTCAAAAAGAGTTCCATAAAATAGTTCAAAAAGAGTTCGTAAAATACTTCAAAAAGAGGTCGTCTGGAAATTGGGCAGATCCTGTCATCTCTCCGCTCTGAAGTCCTTGGGCCAGAATAACATCCTTCTGTTGATTACCATACATAAAAGAACACAAGAACACCTTCATCTTGCTTCCCCCCTACACAGTGGAGTTTTACGAGCCTTACTCTTGGTAGGTTTCAAAGACAGCTTTTTTCTTCTCAATCAATCAATCAACTTTATTGATAAAGCACATTTGAAATTTACCACAGGGGTAGCCAAAGTGCTGTACAATGGGCAGGTTAAAAGATAATACGAGTACCGAGCAAACACAACACAACACAACACAAACAGAACACGATAAAAAATAAATAAATACAATAGAATAAATAAAAACATAAAAACAGGTTCTCAGCATGTGTATTATGGGGCGCCATTGCAGGATGGATATCACTCAGTGTTAAAAGCCATGGAATAAAAGTATGTTTTTAAGAGAGATTTAAAAACAGGAAGAGAGGAGGCCTGTCTAATACTCAGAGGTAGGTCGTTCCAGAGCTTGGGAGCAGCAACGGCGAAAGCTCTGTCACCTCTAAGCTTCAGCCTTGTGTCAGGGACCGTCAACAGCAGCTGATCGGCTGATCTTAAGGATCGGGTGGGGCAGTAAGGCTGAAGCTTCTTGTCAGGAACTCAATGTAATACAACATTTTTGTGATAATTTAAAAACAATTATTCTAACAGTGAGTAATCCAAGTTTCATCTTCACCAAGCATGTGTTGGCCTGAGCACCACATCCACCACTCCGAAGTCAGCTCGCAGGGTCTGAACTGCCGGTCTCTAATCCATCAGTGCTCTGCAAAGGGATGTCGGCTGCCAACAGGATCTTTGCGAAACCCTTTGAAAGAAAAAAAAACCCATCTGAGCGCAGTCTACTGCCAACTTGCAAAAGTTGTACCGCTAATATCACCGTTTATTTGACTTACCTTTCCATTCCTTCACAAATCAGCGTGTTGACAAATGTTCGCGCTGATGAATCAGTTGCTTTGATGCTGCCAGGCCATCAGGGAATCGCAGGAAGTGCAAAACTTAAATCCGGACCGCCCAAAGGCAGAATAAGACCAACGACTTTCATCTCGCTCATGCAAAAAAAAGCAGTCATTTTCCACAGCGATGCCGCCGCACTGGTAATATTGGATTAAAAACTGCCTCCTTTCTTCCCCTGTCCACTCATGTATGGCCTACAGTGCGGATGAGGTCTGTCGGAGACGCTTGGCCGCGCTGCACAATGGAGATAGAGCATTGCAGAAAGAGGCAAGCAATTTTGACATTTCTGCTTCAGGGCCGTGACACATTAATTCAGCTCAGCAGAAGGTTTTCGGGACCTGGACGAGTGAAAGATAGTCAGTGCACACGTGCTTGAAGACTTGTGCGATGAATGATTCATCGCCAAAAACTACTGCCAACAATCACGGTCTCAATTCTTTATTAAATCAAAAGACATTGTTGGCCAATATACTGTATGCTTCTAAGGCCCCTTCTACACTTATCCAGGCTATATCTAACCTAACCTTATACTTGTCCACACACACACACAACGCCACCGTTTAAGACCTCCTACGTCCGCCGGCGCAACACGTCATAAAAGCGCACATCATAGTCACCTCTAGTGTTGCTTTGTGTGCAAGTTCTTAAAATAAAATTTAACTTATCTGAACAATATCCAGTGTTGTGGTATTTCAATTAACTGGAATCCAGTGCGCTGTTGCTGAATCACACCTGAGCCATCATAAATTATCTAGGGATCTTGATATCTGGTCGGGACACTCCTCACTCTTTTGCCTTCACCTTCATTGTCCATTCCTTTTTGGTGACTTTATATACTCTGGACCTAGACGTTGAGTACGCGACATACATTGCGGACAATAACTGATACAGTCTGCTTTGCCAGTCCAAATGCATTCGCTGTTTTTCGTAGTCTTCCCTTGTTGGCCAGGTAATACAAAGCACACGCTACCTTTTTTTTATCACATCCACGGGAGCGCTACATTCTCGTTGTTTCCCCCTTCGACAAATGAACAAAGTTTTCCGGACATTCAAAAGTTCTCTTGCCGTCTGAGATGTGCTGTATCCGAAATAGCTGCAATCTCGCGTTTCCTTCACTTAAGGTATTCATGTGTGATTTCGTCAAGCGTCTGTGCATGTAGAAGAATGAGAAACACGGACGTGTCTGGATGAAGCTGGCTGTGGTGCGTTCTTTCTGAAGTCACTTCCTGTGTCTTTCTGACTTCACTTTCTCTCCGAACTCAGTTTGTAAACGATCAATGAGTCCATACAAAGCTAAGAGCCGGAGATTCAAGAAAAAGACAGCGCACTTACCCGTGTAAAAAATTATCCAAGGATGGGGACCTTAAACGATGGGTTAGTATGGCTGACACGGTGCTTAGGCTAAATAATTATTGGTTTAAGGAGTTGTCCGGTTTAGTGTAGACAGGGCCTAAGTCTAGAGTACAAAACAATATAAGGTAAAGGCTTGCTTGGATGAGCTTTGATCTACATCAAGGACCCAAAGCATCCAGATCCAGATAATCGAAATTTGACTGACAAGTTCTCTATGTATTTTTTGCTTCTGAAATGAACCTGACAGTCATTTCCCATGCTATTGTTTTTTTTTTCGAGTAATGGAGGGACAAGTAGTAGAAAATGGATGGGTAGGTAACTAACTGTACTTGGAACGCCCTCTTTCCATCGCCTGGCTCGATATATCCTCGCTTAGTGGATAAAGACATGTAAAAATATTACTTTCCTGACTTAATTGCATGTTTTTGTCGCCCTGATCCAGTTCCCAGTGTATCAATTCCTTGGAATCGCTTGCCTGTTTGTCTAGCGATTCTCTTAACGGTTCTTCCGGGCGGGGACGACGTCATTACGCAACGTGCTTTCCACAACAACAACCCCATTTTCCCGGAAGTGTGTCCCCTTATATCTGGTCACATCCAACCTATCCACCAATCCCCAATCTGGTGGCGAGAACAATTAGTGCCACGTACACAGGCCCCCCCATTACACACCAGATTTGGAAACTACACAAAACACACTTCAAAGAGAGAGAACATTTTTTAAAAACAACTAAAACACAGAAACCACCAAACTAGGTTTTTTTTAAGTGGTCTAATAGGACGCTCATAGCGGCTAGTCCGCAAGGTGTCCATGGGTACAGACAATGTTGCCTTTGGGGGCCAACCTCGACGCCGGCGAGCCTGGGCCGAAACAGCGGGCAGTCTAGACCGTCTGTGAGTGCAGGTAGCGTCACTCCGTCCGGGTCCTGATGGACAGACTTTATCCGATCGACCGTAGCCCGCTCATGCCGATCTCCCAAGTCTATGACAAAGTTCTTGAGCCCTGTTTCACCACTCGAAAGGAGCCGGCCGCCTGCATCTGTTCTGGACCCTGTTACCTCTCATGAAAACCCAATTTTCCCGGAAGTGTGTCCCCTCATATGTGGTCACATCCGACCTATCCACCAATCCCCAATCTGGTGGCGAGAACAATTAGTGCCACGTACACAGCCGCCCCCCAGGCCATTACACACCAGATTTGGCACGACACAAAACACACTTCAAAGAGAGAAAAAATAAAATAAAAACAACTAAAACACAGAAACCACCAAACTAGGTTTTTTTAAGTGGTCTAATAGAACGCACATAGCGGCTAGTCCGCAAGGTGTCCATGGGTACAGACAATGTTGGCTTTGGGGGCCGACCTCGATGCCGGCGAGCCTGGGCCGAAACAGCGGGCAGTCCAGACCGTCTGTGAGTGTAGGTAGCGTCACTCCGTCCGGGTCCTGATGGGCAGGCTTTATCCGATCGACCGTAGCCCGCTCATGCCGATCTCCCAAGTCTATGACAAAGTTCTTGAGCACTGCTTTCACCACTTGAAAGGGGCCGGCCGCCTGCATCTGTTTTGGACCCTGTTACCTCTCACGTTGACATCACCAATGTGGCAGTCGAAACAATGAGGCGAGAGAGCAGTAGTTCTGAGCCGGTGAGTTTATTCTCAAATTTCTTTCCACAACAACAACCCCATTTTCCCGGAAGTGTGTCCCCTTATATCTGGTCACATCCGACCTGTCCACCAATCCCCAACCTGGTGGCGGGAACAATTAGTGCCACGCTACAATATCTCTATAACTTGGTGGCCTTGTGGTTAGAGTGTCCACCCTGAGATCTGTAGGTCGTGAGTTCAAACCTCGGCCGAGTCATACCAAAGACTATAAAAATGGGACCCATTGCCTCGCTGCTTGGCACTCAGCATCAAGGGTTGGAATCGGGGGTTAAATCTCCAAAAACTATTCCCGGGCGCGTCCACCGCCGCTGCTCACTGCTCCCCTCACCTCCCAGATGGGTGAGTGTGATGGGTCAAATGCAGAGGATAACCACACCTAGTGTGTGTGTGACAATCATTGGTACTTTAACTTTAACTTCAATGTTCAAGTCATGAAATGTAAATGGAGTATTGTTGGCACTTATTAGATCTGGCCTGGGCAATGATTTTGACTCGGGGGCCAAATTTAGAGAAAAAAAATGTGTCTGGGGGCCAGTATATCTATTTTTGGGAAAACTAATACAAAAGCTCACAACAAAGTCTGATTGAATGCCAAAAATGTTATGACAGACCGCCTTAAAAAACGGAATGGAATTTTATGTTTTTCTATGAACGATAAAACCCTGAATATTGACAACATATGGACGTCACAATCGACATATTTTACAATCAAGCAAAATGCAACAAAAATGCAACAAACACAGCGAAATATCAACGTGAAGGGTAAAAAAACAAAATACATCTACAATCTGATACATCTGATACATCACTAAGCTTTAGAACTTTGTTGTAAAAATCGCCTTCCGCGTCTGTCAGGCTGGCCACTCTGGAAACACTCTGTGGAAACGCTCCTCACCCACACTGCTTGGTGCCTCGTCTGACCTGCTGTGACGTAGATTACCATAGTAACTAGTAGGATTGTACGGTATACGGGTATTAGTATAGTACCACGATACTAATGAATCATATTCGGCACCATACCGCCTCTGAAAAGTACCGGTCCGCCACACCCTAAGATGTTTTGTTAAAATAAAGCCAATAATGCAATTTTTTCTGGTCCCCTTTATTTAGAAAAGCATCGAAAAGTACAACACTAGTCACTAAAATATCATGCAAAAGCGCAGATTCCAACCATTGAAATATGTTTTATAGTTCAAGACTTATGGTAATTAGAAAACATCACTGCACATCATAATGGCAGCTACAGTTTCCATCTTAAAGACCTAAAAATAATTTAATTTGCCCAGGTCTGTATTAGATGGTTATTTAGAGGGCTTTATGAGCGGAATAGAGGACCTCCCATTGACTCAATTGTACAGATGTCCGATAAATGCGTTAAAATGTAATATAGGAAATTATCGGTATCGTTTTTTTGGTTGTTTTTTTTAAATTAAATCAACAAAAAATAACACAAGATACACTTACAATTGTTGTTAATATTCTGGTTCCTACATTATATATCAATATATATCAATACAGTCTGCAAGGGATACAGTCCGTAAGCACACATGGTTGTGCGTGCTGCTGCTCCACTAATACAGTGTTTTTCAACGTTTTTTGAGCCAAGGCACATTTTTTGCGTTGAAAAAATTCGGAGGCACACCACCAGCAGAAATCATTAAAAAACGAAACACAGTTGACAGTCAAAAGTTTAAAGTCAATTGTTGGATATGACTTTAAAGCATAACCAAGCGTGCATCAATGTTGCTCTTGTCTCAAAGTAGGTGTACTGTCACCACCTGTCACATCACGCCTTGACTTATTTTTAGTTTTTTTGCTGTTTTCCTGTGTGTAGTGTTTTAGTTCTTGTCTTGCGCTCCTAATTTGGTGGCTTTTTCTCTTTTTTTGGTATTTTCCTGTAGCAGTTTCATGTCTTCCTTGACCGCTAGTCCCCACACCTGCTTTGTTTTAGCAATCAAGAATATTTCAGTTGTTTTTATCCTTCTTTGTGGGGACATTGTTGATTGTCATGTCATGGTCGGATGTACTTTGTGGACGCCGTCTTTGCTCCACAGTAAGTCTTTGCTGTCGTCCAGAATTCTGTTTTTGTTTACTTTGTAGCCAGTTCAGTTTTAGTTTTCTTCTGCATAGCCTTCCCTAAGCTTCAATGCCTTTTCTTAGGGGCACTCACCTTTTGTTTATTTTTGGTTTAAGCATTAGACACCTTTTTACCTGCACGCTGCCTCCCGCTGTTCCCAACATCTACAAAGCAATTAGCTATCGGCTGCCACCTACTGATATGGAAGAGTATTACACGGTTACTCTGCCGAGCTCTAGACAGCACCGACACTCAACAACAACACATAATGTGCAGACTATAATTACTGGTTTGCAAAAAATATTTTTAACCCAAATAAGTGAAACTAGATGATCTCCAGACTGTATCTCACGGCACACTAGTGTGCCGCGGCACAGTGGTTGAAAAACACTGCACTAATAGTACTAACCTTTAACAGTTAATTTTACTCATTTTTATTAATTACTAGTTTCTATGTAACTGTTTTTATATTGTTTTACTTTCTTTTTTATTCAAGAAAATGTTTTTCATTTATTTATCAAATTTTATTTTATTAATTTTTTTTAAAAGTACCTTATCTTCACCATACCTGGTTGTCCAAATTAGGCATAATAATGTGTTAATTCCACGACTGTATATATCGGTTGATATCGGTATCGGTAATTAAAGAGTTGGACAATATCGGAATATCGGATATCGGCAAAAAGCCATTATTGGACATCCCTACTCAATTGTAAACAGACTTTTATTTACGTTTATTTACGAGTTAGAATGCATTAAAAAAAAACAAAACCTGTTCTCGTCTCTCATAAAGATTGTCAATAATAGGCAAAATTCCCCAAAAATGTGCAGTTCCCCATAAAAAACCCTTTGGAACAAACTAGAATAGTGATAGTGAGCCAACCGCTGACCTCACAAATATTGTTTTGGATCCCACTGACACACTCCAGCAAGGATCTTGTCAAAAATCTTCTCCAAAAAGGGACGCATTGGTCGCTTCTCAGCGAGCCACAAAGAAAATGAGACTTGAGCGGCTTAACACCAGACGTGGCGACAAGGTTCAGAGAGGCTGGCAATCTCTCGCCGGTATGAGCAACTTGCCGTGTTTGCGGCCAAATAGGCTCTGTGGAATGAGAAAGGAAAAGGAGTGAGCGGCGGCGGGGGGGAAGGGGTCAGTCGGACAAGATGAGCCACAGGAAATTGGACCCGGCCCTGAGTGGCGTATGTGACAAGTGAGGTGAAAGAGGTGTGACAGAGACAGAGCTCGGGTCATATTTTAACACTGACATGTGGATGGCGGGGAGCATCACACAGGAAAATCAGAGATTGTGACAAGTGTGTAATGTAAGCCAGACTGAAAATCTCCACAGTGCCCAGAATAGTTTTCTTCCAACGACCTCCGGTTTTCATCAATTTGTGTTCAAATCACTATCTACACCAGTGTCTTTCAACCTTTTTTGAGCCAAGGCACATTTTTTTGCGTTGAAAAAATCCGGAGGCACACCACCAGCAGAAATCATTAAAAACACTGACAGTTGACAGTAAAAAGTCGTCGTCGCAATTGTTGGATATGACTTTAAACCATAACCATCAATCAATCAATCAATCTTTATTTATATAGCCCTAAATCACAAGTGTCTCAAAGGGCTGCACAAGCCACAACGACATCCTCGGTACAAAGCCCACATACGGGCAAGGAAAAACTCACCCCAGTGGGACGTCGATGTGAATGACTATGAGAAACCTTGGAGAGGACCGCATATGTGGGTAACCCCCCCCCTCTAGGGGAGACCGAAAGCAATGGATGTCGAGTGGGTCTGACATAATATTGTGAGAGTCCAGTCCATAGTGGATCCAACATAATAGTAAGAGTCCAGTCCATAGTGGGGCCAGCAGGACACCATCCCGAGCGGAGACGGGTCAGCAGCGCAGAGATGTTCCCAGCCGATGCACAGGCGAGCGGTCCACCCCGGGTCCCGACTCTGGACAGCCAGCACTTCATCCATGGCCACCGGACCTGTGCCCCCCCCCCCTCAAGGAAAAGGGGAGCAGAGGAGAAAAGAAAAGAAACGGCAGATCAACTGGTCTAACCAACCATGCATCAATATAGCTCTTGTCTCAAAGTAGGTGTACGGTCACGACCTGTCACATCACGCCGTGACTTATTTTGAGTTTTTTGCCGTTTTCCTGTGTGTAGTGTTTTAGTTCTTGTCCTATTTTGGTGCTTTTTCTCGTTTTGTTGGTATGTTCCTTTAGCAGTTTCATGTCTTCCTTTGAGTGATATTTCCCCCATCTACTTTGTTTTATCAATCAAGAATATTTCAGTTGTTTTTTATTCTTCTTTGTGGGGACATTGTTGATTGTCATGTCATGTTCGGATGTACATTGTGGACGCCGTCTTTGCTTCACAGTAAGTCTTTGCTGTCGTCCAGCATTCCGTTTTTGTTTACTTTGCAGCCAGTTCAGCTTTAATTTGGTTCTGCATAGCCTTCCCTAAGCTTCAATGCCTTGTCTTAGGGCAGGGGTCAGCAACCCGCGGCTCTAGAGCCGCAAGCCTCGCCCTAGTGGCTCCCTGGACCTTTTTCAGAGATGTGTGAAAATGGAAAAAGATGAAGAAAAAAATTAATTTTTTGTTTTAATACATTTTCAACAAACATAACACAAACCTTCCTAATTGTTAGAAATCCCACTGTTTATGCTTCACTGATAAGAGTATTTGGCAAGCACCATTTTGTCCTACTAATTTCAGCAATCCTTGAACTCACCGTAGTTTGTTTACATGTACAACTTTCGCCGACGCTGCCACAGAAAGACGTGTTTTATGCCACTCCTTCTTTGTCTCATTTTGTCCACCAAACGTTTTATGCTGTGCATGAATGCACAAAGGTGAGCTTTGTTGATGTTATTGACTTGTTGGAATGCTAATCAGGCATATTTGGTCACTGCATGACTGCAAGCTAATCAATGCTGACATGCTATTTAGGCTAGCTGTATGTACATATTGCATCATTATGCCTCGTTTGTAGGTATATTTGAGCTCATTCAATTTCCTTTACTAAAGTCCTCTTTGTATTTAATTTATATTTGTCATACATTATCTGTATGTAATATTGGATATTGAATATTGCATTTCTGATAGTTGTTTGTGTGCCATGTTGTTCCAGACCACAGCAAACTTTACCCAGCTTGCAAAGATTGTAATAAATCCATTAGAGGAAGACACCCTGCCGTTTCCTTAAGCTTGGACACACACATCTATACCTTTGGCCATTATAAGCCAGTAATTTCCAGGATTTTCTCATCCTGTGAGAAGCCTCTATTTTACTAATGATTTCCAATGTTGCAAAAATGCGAAGAATAAAAATTAAAATACAACATTAATGTCAATGAAGATTTGCGTCAGCCTTTGATAGTAGGCTAATACAGCTAATATAGACACTTACATCATGTGTTGCCTTCATTATAACACTTATATAAGGCTTTTGTTTTTTGGCGGCTCCAGACAGATGTATTTTTTTGTATTTTTGGTCCAATATGGCTCTTTCAACATTTTGGGTTGCCGACCCCTGTCTTAGGGGCACTCACCTTTTGTTTATTTTTGGTTTAAGCATTAGATATCTTTTTACCTGCACACTGCCTCCCGCTGTTTCCGACATCTACAAGGCAATTAGCTACCGGCTGCCACCTACTGATATGGAAGAGTATTACACGGTTACTCTGCCGAGCTCTAGACAGCATCGACACTCAACAACAACACATAATTTGCAGACTATAATTACTGGTTTGCAAAAAATATTTTTAACCCAATTAGGTGAAATTAGATAATCTCCCACGGTACACCAGACTGTATTTCACGGCACACTAGTGTGCCACGGCACAGTGGTTGAAAAACACTGATCTACACAATCCGCACATTGCTGGCATCATAAAAACATACAAACTAGAGATGTCCGATAATGGCTTTTTTGCCGATATCCGATATTCTGATATTGTCCAACTCTTAATTACCGATTCCGATATCAACCGATACCGATATATACAGTCGTGGAATTAACACATTATTATGCCTAATTTTGTTGTAATGCCGCGCTGGATGCATTAAACAATGTAACAAGGTTTTCCAAAATAAATCAACTCAAGTTATGGAAGAAAATGCTAAAATGGCACTGCCATATTTATTATTGAATTTACAAAGTGCATAATTTTTTTTAACATACCTCAAAACAACAGCTTGGACTTTGGGATATGCTCTCCCTGAGAGAGCATGAGGAGTTTGAAGTGGGCGGGATTGGGGGGGGGGGGGGGGGGGGGGGTGAAATAGCGGGGGGTGTATATCGTAGCATCCCGGAAGAGTTAGTGCTGCAAGGGGTTTTGGGTATTTGTTCTGTTGCGTTTATGTTGTGTTACGGTGCGGATGTTCTCCCGAAATGTGTTTGTCACTCTAGTTTGGTGTGGGTTCACAGTGTGGCGCATATTTGTATCATAAAGTTGCTTATACGGCCACCCTCAGTGTGACCTGTATGGCTGTTGACCAAGTATGCGGTGCATTCACTTGTGTGTGTGAAAAGCCGTAGATATTATGTGATTGGGCCGGCACGCAAAGGCAGTGCCTTTAAGGCACGCCCCCAATATTGTTGTTTGGGTGGAAATCGGGAGAAATTCAGGAGAATGGTTGCCCTGCGAGATTTGAAATTTGTGAGTCTCCCGGGAAAATCGGGAGGGTTGGCAAGTATGACTGGGAGATACAACTGCTTCTGTACCACTCCGTACAGCGGCGTTTTAAAAAGTCATACATTTTACTTTTTGAAACCAATACCGATAATTTCCGATATTACATTTTAAAGCATTTATCGGCCGATGATATAGGCAGTCCGATATTATTGGTCGTCTCTAGTTTTACAGTACAGGTATGTTCTCAATTTTATTTAATGCCAAAATTGTTCTATAATAGCAATAAGAAATATATGTTTGATGTATCACAACATTTTTTTTTGTTAAAATAAAGCCAATAATGAAATTTTTTGTGGTCCCCTTTATTTAGAAAAGTATTGAAAAGTATCAAAATAAATGTTGCTACCGGAACCTAAATATTGCCATCAGGACAACCCTGACGTTAAGTAAGGCTCCACTTTACCTACATGCACTGGCCTGATGCTAATTTCCATAGTTTTTGTCTTATACACGCAGCTGTGCCGCACTAAACGCAGAACACGCGCTGTGCGTAGCGCCCCGCAATCCAACGAGGGCCCCGTTTTGCGTGAAGTGCATGTAAAATGTCAATTAATGAAAGACGGGGCGCTCTTTACTGCCAACGTATTCCTGACCTGTTCACGCTCCGTCACTGATTAGAATATAACGACAGATTTCCCCTCAGATTTACAGCAGCTCTTGGGGGGTGGGGCGTACGTGCATGTTTCACAAATCACATACGGAAAAGGGGTAGCAGGATTTATAGATATTTATGTTTTAATGAGCTCCTCTCTGAGCTGCCACCTTAACGTGGTAGAGGAGTTTGCGTGTCCCAATGATCCTAGGAGCTATGTTGTCCGGGGGATTTATGCCCCCTGGTAGGGTCTCCCAAGACAAACTGGTCCTAGGTGAGGGATCAGACAAAGAGCAGCTCGAAGACCTCCATGACGAATAAAAAAAAAAAAGGACCCAGATTTCCCTCGCCCGGACGCGGGTCACCGGGGCCCCCCTCTGGAGCCAGGCCCGGAGGTGGGGCACGATGGCGAGCGCCTGGTGGCCGGGCCTGTCCCCATGGGGTCCGGCCGGGCACAGCCCGAAGAGGCAACGTGGTTCCCCCCTCCAATGGACTAACCACCCATGGCAGGGGCCGTAGAGGTCGGGTGCAATGTGAGCTGGGCGGAAGCCGACGGGAGGGCACTTGGCGGTCCGATCCTCGGATACAGAAGCTAGCTCTTGGGACGTGGAACGTCACCTCGCCGGGGGGGGAAGGAGCCTGAGCTAGTGCGCGAGGTCGAGAAGTTCCGGCTAGATATAGTCGGACTCACTTCGACGCACAGCAAGGGCTCTGGAACCAGTTCTCTCGAGAGGGGCTAGACTCTCTTCCACTCTGGTGTTGCCGGCAATGAGAGGCGACGGGCTGGGGTGGCAATTCTTGTTGTCCCCCGGCTCAGAGCCTGCCCGTTGGAGTTCAACCCGGTGGACGAGAGGGTAGCTTCCCTCCGCCTTCTGGTGGGGGGACGGGTCCTGACTGTGGTTTGCGCTTACGCGCCAAACCGCAGCTCAGAGTACCCACCCTTTTTGGATTCGCTCGAGGGAATACTTGAGAGTGCTCCCCCGGGTGATTCCCTCGTTCTACTGGGGGACTTCAATGCTCATGTTGGCAGCGACAGTGAAACCTGGAGAGGCGTGATTGGGAAGAATGGCCGCCCGGATCTGAACCCGAGTGGTGTTCTGTTATTGGACTTTTGTGCCCGTCACAGATTGTCCATAATGAACACCATGTTCGAACATAAGGGTGTCCATATGTGCACTTGGCACCAGGACACCCTAAGCCGCAGTTCCATGATCGACTTTGTAGTTGTGTCATCGGATTTGCGGCCTCATGTTTTGGACACTCGGGTGAAGAGAGGGACGGAGCTTTCAACCGATCACCACCTGGTGGTGAGTTGGCTGCGATGGTGGGGGAGGATGCCGGACAGACCTGGCAGGCCCAAACGCATTGTGAGGGTTTGCTGGGAACGTCTGGCAGAGTCTCCTGTCAGAGAGAGTTTCAATTCCCACCTCCGGAAGAACTTTGAACATGTCACGAGGGAGGTGCTGGACATTGAGTCTGAGTGGACCATGTTCCGCACCTCTATTGTCGAGGCAGCTGATTGGAGCTGTGGCCGCAAGGTAGTTGGTGCCTGTCGTGGCGGTAATCCTAGAACCCGTTGGTGGACACCGGCGGTGAGGGATGCCGTCAAGCTGAAGAAGGAGTCCTATCGGGTTCTTTTGGCTCATAGGACTCCTGAGGCAGCGGACAGGTACCGACAGGCCAAGCGGTGTGCGGCTTCAGCGGTTGCGGAGGCAAAAACTCGGACATGGGAGGAGTTCGGGGAAGCCATGTAAAACGACTTCCGGACGGCTTCGAAGCGATTCTGGACCACCATCCACCGCCTCAGGAAGGGGAAGCAGTGCACTATCAACACCGTGTATGGCGAGGATGGTGTTCTGCTGACCTCGACTGCGGATGTTGTGGATCGGTGGAGGGAATACTTCGAAGACCTCCTCAATCCCACCAACACGTCTTCCTATGAGGAAGCAGTGCCTGGGGAATCTGTGGTGAGCTCTTCTATTTCTGGGGCTGAGGTTGCCGAGGTAGTTAAAAAGCTCCTCGGTGGCAAGGCCCCGGAGATGGATGAGATCCGCCCGGAGTTCCTTAAGGCTCTGGATGCTGTGGGGCTGTCTTGGTTGACAAGACTCTGCAGCATCGCGTGGACATCGGGGACGGTACCTCTGGATTGGCAGACCGGGGTGGTGGTTCCTCTCTTTAAGAAGGGGAACCGGAAGGTGTGTTCTAACTATCGTGGGATCACACTCCTCAGCCTTCCCGGTAAGGTCTATTCAGGTGTACTGGAGAGGAGGCTACGCCAGATAGTCGAACCTCGGATTCAGGAGGAACAGTGTGGTTTTCGTCCTGGTCGTGGAACTGTGGACCAGCTCTATACTCTTGGCAGGGTCCTTGAGGGTGCATGGGAGTTTGCCCAACCAGTCTACATGTGCTTTGTGGACTTGGAGAAGGCATTCGACCGTGTCCCTCGGGAAGTCCTGTGGGGAGTGCTCAGAGAATATGGGGTTTCGGACTGTCTGATTGTGGCGGTCCGCTCCCTGTAGGCTCAGTGTCAGAGCTTGGTCCGCATTGCCGGCAGTAAGTCGGACACGTTTCCAGTGAGGGTTGGACTCCGCCAAGGCTGCCCTTTGTCACCGATTCTGTTCATAACGTTTATGGACAGAATTTCTAGGCGCAGTCAAGGCGTTGAGGGGATCCGGTTTGGTTGCTGCAGGATTAGGTCTCTGCTTTTAGCAGATGATGTGGTCCTGATGGCTTCATCTGGCCAGGATCTTCAGCTCTCGCTGGACCGGTTCGCAGCCGAGTGTGAAGCGACTGGGATGAGAATCAGCACCTCCAAGTCCGAGTCCATGGTTCTCGCCCGGAAAAGGGTGGAATGCCATCTTCGGGTTGGGGAGGAGACCCTGCCCCAAGTGGAGGAGTTCAAGTACCTCGGAGTCTTGTTCACGAGTGAGGGAAGAGTGGATCGTGAGATCGACAGGCGGATCGGTGCGGCATCTTCAGTAATGCGGACGCTGTATCGATCCGTTGTGGTGAAGAAGGAGCTGAGCCGGAAGGCAAAGCTCTCAATTTACCGGTCGATCTACGTTCCCATCCTCACCTATGGTCATGAGCTTTGGGTTATGACCGAAAGGACAAGATCACGGGTACAAGCGGCCGAAATGAGTTTCCTCCGCCGGGTGGCAGGGCTCTCCCTTAGAGATAGGGTGAGAAGTTCTGTCATCCGGGGGGAGCTCAAAGTAAAGCCGCTGCTCCTCCACATCGAGAGGAGCCAGATGAGGTGGTTCGGGCATCTGGTCAGGATGTCACCCGAACGCCTCCCTAGGAAGGTGTTTCGGGCACGTCCGACCGGTAGGAGGCCACGGGGAAGACTATGTCTCCCGGCTGGCCTGGGAACGCCTCGGGATCCCCCGGGAGGAGCTGGACGAAGTGGCTGGGGAGAGGGAAGTCTGGGCTTCCCTGCTTAGGCTGCTGCCCCCGCGACCCGACCTCGGATAAGCGGAAGCAGATGGATGGATGGATGGATGTTTTAATGAGGTTAAAATCGTTAATTTTTTTTGAAAAAAATTTATTGCCTATGATTTCATTGAAATACAAAACAAAGTAAATTTTTAGACATTTGTATATACTTATTATTTTTGTGTGTATGTGTCACTGGGGGGCGTGCATTGCTGATCGCAGCGGCGAGTCTGCCGGGGTGCCATGGTGTGCCGGCTGTTGGTGCAAGGCTGGGCCCTTATGGCCTTTTATCGGATGGGATGCCTGGTGGGTGGTGGGCGGGGGGTCGAGACCTGCGGGATGGATTGCGGCGATTGGTAGCCTCGGTGGTAGCCGGGTGTGTGCGTTGTTGCGGTTTGCGGGGTCGGTCGCTCTTTTGCTTTGGTTTCGGCGGCTGCGGGGGTTTGCACTGCGAATGGGTGGTGGTGGTGGTGGTGTTTGCTGTGGTGCTACCGGCGGTTGGCGTTGCTGTGTTGGGTTGGATTGGTCGGGGGGCCAAGATTGGTGGGCTGGTGTTGGTTTGCTGGCTGGCTATGGTGCTGTGGCGATGTGGGCGGGATGCGTTGACTTTGTATGTGTGCACATGCGTGTACGTGTATATGTATATATATATATATATATATATATATATATATATATATATATATATATATATATACACACACACATATATATATATATATATATATATATATATATATATATATATATATATATATATATATATATATATATATACCGCATTTTTCGGTCGCAGTATTTTTCATAGTTTGGCCGGGGGTGCAATTTATACTCAGGAGCGACTTATGTGTGAAATTATTAACACATTACCGTAAATATTAAATAATATTATATAGCTCATTCACGTAAGAGACTAGACGTATAAGATTTCATGGGATTTAGCGATTAGGAGTGACAGATTGTTTGGTAAACGTATAGCATGTTCTATATCAGGCCTGGGCAAATTAAGGCCCGGGGGCCACATGCGGCCCGTTAAGCTTTTCAATCCGGCCCGCCGGACATTCCCCAAAAAATATTTTAGATCTTTAAGATGTAAACTGTAGTTGCCATTATGATCTGCAGTGATGTTGTCACTGCAGATTTTTACAACAAATTTCTAAAGCTTAGTGATATATGTAGGTGGGGTTTGCGTTCATATTTCTTTGTGTTTGTTGCATTTTTGTTGCATTGTTTCGCTTGATTGTAAAATATGTCTATAGAGAGGGGGTGTGACGTGCATATGTTGTAAATATTCAGTGTTTTATCGTTCAAAGTTAATATTGTAAATCCCACATTCTTTATTGTCATGTACATTCTGGATGTCCCATTTAGTAAAAAAAATGTAAAATTCCATTCCGTTTTTTAAGGCGGTCTGTCATAACGTTTTTAGCATTCAATCAGACAATATTGTGAGGTTTTGTATTAGTGTTCCTAAAAATAGATATACTGGCCCCCGCACATTTTTTTCTCTAAATGTGGCCCCCCGAGGCAAAATAATTGCCCAGGCCTGTTCTATATGTTATAGTTATTTGAATGACTCTTACCATAATATGTTACGTTAACATACCAGGCACGTTCTCAGTTGGTTATTTATGCCTCATATAACGTACACTTATTCAGCCTGTTGTTCACTATTCTTTATTTATTTTAAATTGCCTTTCAAATGTCTTGGTGTTGGGTTTTATCAAATACATTTCCCCCAAAAATGTGATTTATACTCCAGTGCGACTTATATATGTTTTTTTCCTTCTTTATTATACATTTTCGGCTGGTGCGACTTATGCTCCGGAGCGACTTATACTCCGAAAAATACGGTATATATATGTATACACATATATATACATATATATATATATATATACACATATATATACAGTATATATGCGTGTGTATATATATATATATATATATATATATATATATATATATGAATATATATATATATATATATATATATATATATATATATATATATATATATATATATATGAATATATATATATATATATATATATATATATATACATATATATATTAGAGATGTCGATAAATGCGTTAAAATATAATATCGTAAATTATCGGTATCAGTTTTTTTATTATCGTTTTTTTTTTTTATTAAATCAACATAAAAAACACAAGATACACTTACAATTAGTGCACCAACCCAAAAAACCTCCCTCCCCCATTTACTGTCATTCACACTCATTCACACAAAAGGGTTGTTTCTTTCTGTTATTAATATTCTGGTTCCTACATTATATATCAATATATATCAATACAGTCTGCAAGGGATACAGTCCGTAAGCACACATAATTGTGCGTGCTGCTGGTCCACTAATAGTACTAACCTTTAACAGTTGATTTTACTCATTTTCATTAATTACTAGTTTCTATGTAACTGTTTTTATTTTTTTTTACTTTATTTTTTATTCAAGAAAATGTTTTTAATTCATTTATCTTATTTTATTTTATTTTATTTTTTTAAAAGTACCTTATCTTCACCATACCTGGTTGTCCAAATTAGGCATAATAATGTGTTAATATCCACGACTGTATATATCGGTTGATATTGGTATCGGTTGATATCGGTATCGGTAATTAAAGAGTTGGACAATATCGGAATATCGGATATCGGCAAAAAGCCATTATCGGACATCCCTAATATATATATATATATATATATATATATATATATATATATATATATATATATATATATATATATACACATATATATATATATACACATATATATATATATACACATATATATATATATATATATATATATATATATATATATATATATATATATATATATATATATGTGTATATATATATATATATATATATATATATATATGTGTATATATATATATATATATATATATATATATATGTGTATATATATATATATATATATATATATATATATATATATATATATATATATATATATATATATATATATACTATTTTTTGTGGCTGCTTGTCCGACGGGGGTCGGCATCTCAGGCTACTGCAGCTGGGTTGCGTGTCTGAGGCCCCTGGGGCCCGCCGTCCACCCCTTCCATCTTGGATGGGGCCTGCTGAGTATAGTCCCCGCGTCTATCATAGCAGCTCGGTGCGCTGCAAGGTATTCTGCAGTGTTGCAAGGCGGCCAGCTGCTGGGGCAGTGACCTTGTGTGTCAGCGTGTCTGTGATCTCTTTTATTTTATTTTTTCTCTTCCTTTTCCCTGAGGGGGAGGATCCGCCATGGCAGTTGCTGGATGTTCCATCTCCATCGTCGGGGTCCCTGCAGGTGGGATGGGTGGTTCCCATGCCTCCGTGCTGGGCGGTGCTGAGAAGTATCCCGCACTTCTCTTTTGTAATGTAAATCTGTACAGCAAATATGGGCATCTCCATCAACTATAGGATTTGCCTGAGTGGCTGGACAGGACAAAAAAAAAAATATCAAATTGCATTCAGGTTTGACAAAAAAAAATAATTTAAAAAGTGTTTCAGATGAATATAAAAAATGTTTAAACATTTGTAATGGGGAGAGGAAGGCTCTAAATAAAATTCAACTTTGAGCCCCAAATTAGCAATTTTGCATGGCGATTAAAAACCTCCAAATTTGGTAATGAAAACTACAACTAAAATGCATGTTGAAATCAAACAGCAAATATGTAATAAGTACAATTCTTACAGTATAAATACTTTGTAGGCCGTAACACATTTAGTTTCATGGCAAAAACAACTTCCTAGCTAGGCAACACACTGTAGTCTATACCAGGGGTAGGGAACCTATGGCTCTCGAGTCAGATGTGGCTCTTTTGATGACTGCATCTGGCTCTCAGATAAATCTTAGCTGACATTGCTTAACACGATAAGTAATGAATAATTCCGCTGGTAATCACAGTGTTGAAATAATGTTCAAAATATAAAACGTTCTCATGCGTTTTAATCCATCCATTTGTTTTCTAGAAGTCGCATTAATGGTAATAAGTATCGGTTAGCTTCAGAATAACAATGTTATCAAAAAGAACAAGAGACTTATTATACTCTAAAAATGTTGGCCTTACTTAAAAATGCACGCATTTAGTTGTATTTAGTGTTAAAAATATTATATGGCTCTCACGGAAATACATTTTAAAATATTTGGCTTTCATGGCTCTCTCAGCCACAAAGGTTCCCGACTCCTGGTCTATACACTACTGCCATCTAACGTCTTGGAATTGCAACTGCATGCAAAGTCGACAATATAATACTCGCTAGTGAGAGTCAGAAATAAAAAATACGATATACCAACTGGACAGCACAGTTATCATAATAAGCTCTATATATCCCTCCATCCATCTTCTTACGCTTATCCGAGGTCGGGTCGCGGGGGCAGCAGCCTAAGCATGGAAGCCCAGATTTCCCTCTCCCCAACAATTTCGTCCAGCTCCTCCCGGGGGATCCCGAGGCGTTCACAGGCCAGCTGGGAGAGATAGTCTTCCTGGGTCTTCCCTGTGGCCTCCTACCGGTCGGACGTGCCCTAAACACCTCCCTAGGGAGGCGTTCGGGTGGCATCCTGACCAGATGCCCGAACCACCTCATCTGGCTCCTTTAGTTTGAGCTCCTCCCGGATGACGGAGCTTCTCACCCTATCTCTAAAGGAGAGCCCCGCCACCCGGCGGAGGAAGCTCATTTCGGCCGCTTGTACCCGTGATCTTGTCCTATCGGTCATAACCCAAAGCTCATGACCATATGTGAGGATGGGAACATAAATAGACTGGTAAATTGAGAGCTTTGCCTTCCGGCTCAGCTCCTTCTTCACCACAACGCATCGATACAGCGTCCGCATTACTGAAGACGCCGCACCGATCCGCCTGTCGATCTCACGATCCACTCTTCCCTCACTCGTGAACAAGACTCCAAGGTACTTGAACTCTTCCACTTGGGGCAAGATCTCCTCCCCAACCCGGAGATGGCACTCTTTTCCGGGCGAGAACCATGGACTCGGACTTGGAGGTGCTGATTCCCATCCCAGTCGCTTCACACTCAACTGCGAACCGATCCATTAAATATATATATATACATATATCCGATAAATATATATATATATATATATATATATATATATTTTTTATTAGTATTAATTATTAGTTTATTATTAAACAATTAACAAAGTTTGCATTACTGTCTTGAAATCCAGCCAAATTGATACACTGTAAAAAAAAAAATCCTATTTTTATGGTTAATTTACTCTAAATTTCTACTGTAATTTTTCTATTTTTTTTAAATAGTTAATAAAACTGCAGAATTGAAGACATTATCTGTAAATAAACAACTCACCTGTTATTTTAAGTAATATGCCAGTAATGACAAACAATGTATATTTCTATATTTTTTTACAGAAAAATACCAAATTAATTACACATAGCATTTTCTGTTTTCTTAAAATACTTTCAAATTCATGTAAAATTACAGTAATTATCTTTCATTAAATATGTAGCTTGTTATATAAAAGTCTATGTCCATACTAACCATCTAAAGGTATTTTTCTGCAGAACTGTTTGCATCGTCACTTTATTAAAGGTGGTTGATCTTAACAATTCAGAAAAAAATCTGTAAAATAATGGTATTTTTCTGTGGAACTGCCAACATTGTCACTTCATTAAAGGTGTTTGATCGTAATAATTTGGAAAAACTCTTTCTGCAGAACTGTTTGCATCGTCACTTTATTAAAGGTGGCTCATCTTAATAATTTAGTAAAAATCTGTAAAATTACGATATTTTTCCGCTAATCGTTTCATGAAGATTTCTGTAAACATAATGTTTTTGATCATTATTTGGTATACAATGTTTTACTTGAATTTTATGGTTTTCTTTTGGCAGCCGTAGCTGCCAGTAGATGACCGTTTTTTTACAGAATTTTTTTTTTTTACAGTGAATAAGTTGTGTTGTACTCACTAAGTCTTAATTACATGTTAAATGTAAATACAAAGGTACAGTATTTCAGGACAAACATTCTTGTTGGGGACCGGCGATGGCGTTCGGTGTTTCTAATCTCCCACGCTGCCGTGTCCGCCCTCATCCATCACAGGTTGGCCGGCGTGGACCTGCCTCTTAAGATGGATTGATTCACTTTCCTCGGACCCTGTGAGAAATGATACCTTTCATTTTACAAGTAACACAAGGATCGATGAGGCAGGTGCCTTTGTGTTTTATTTCTGATGCCTTGGCATGAAGAGCAGCAATTGAATGCATTATGGGTAAAAAAATAAAAAGGCACATAATGACTTCATCTTCTGACTCAGCTGGCTTCCTTTTCATTGCAGCAGGCTGGGCAGAGGAGGAAAGGGGGCGATGGCGATGGCATTTGTTAGAGAGCAGCAGGTGGTCGGGTTAATTGCCCTCCGCTGGTTGGTGGGGAAGCGTCTCGCCGAGTTTATGTTTCCTTCGCGTAGCTCGAGTGTTGTCTCTCTCCCACCTCGCCGGTCTAATCAGAGTTGCTGTGCTGAACTGGCTCACTTCCCGAGGGATTTGTCTCTCTTCTTCTCTTTCCCAGCACTCAAACACATCTTTTCATCCTCTCATAAATTCTCTTCCACGTCCTCCCTCCTCTTCCTCCAGCATTGAACTCCCATTCCTCTCAATTATTCCTTCTTCCCACCTTCATCCCATCTCACCTCTCTTCTTGTTGCGTCCTCTTTGCCCTTCCATCTCCTCCTCCTCTCTCTGGGCCCCATTCAGCAACCGTTCTTAAAGGGGAACATTATCACAATTTCAGAAGGGTTAAAACCATTAAAAATCAGTCCCCAGTGGCTTATTTTATTTTTCGAAGTTTTTTTCAAAATTTTACCCATCACGCAATATCCCTAAAAAAAGCTTCAAAGTGCCTGATTTTAACCATCGTTATATACACCCGTCCATTTTCCTGTGACATCACATAGTGATGCCAACACAAACAAACATGGCGCATAGAACAGCAAGCTATAGCGACATTAGCTCGGATTCAGACTCGGATTTCAGCAGCTTAAGCGATTCAACAGATTACGCATGTATTGAAACGGATGGTTGTAGTGTGGAGGCAGGTAGCGAAAACGAAATTGAAGAAGAAACTGAAGCTATTGAGCCATATCGGTTTGAACCGTATGCAAGCGAAACTGACGAAAACGACACGACAGCCAGCGACACGGGAGAAAGCGAGGACGAATTTGGCGATCGCCTTCTAACCAACGATTGGTATGTGTTTGTTTGGCATTAAAGGAAACTAACAACTATGAACTAGGTTTACAGCATATGAAATACATTTGGCAACAACATGCACTTTGAGAGTGCAGACAGCCCAATTTTCATCAATTAAAATATTCTGTAGACATACCCTCATCCGCGCTCTTTTCTTGAAAGCTGATCTGTCCAGTTTTGGAGTTGATGTCAGCAGGCCAGGGAAGCTAGGGTCGATATTCTTCTCTTGATCATCTTCGGTGGCATAAGGGACGGTGTGAGCCAAGACTTTCAGGGGCTTTAGCTCGCTCGTCTGCGGGAACAAACTGCCGCCATTGCTTGCCGTGCTACCGAGGTCCTTTGTCCCTGAATTGCTCACACACTCCGGCAGATTCAATGGGGGTCTGGCGGCAGATTTCTTTGACTTTATCGTTGGAAATGCATCTGCTTTGAGTGTCGCATGATATCCACACATTCTTGCCATCTCTGTCGTAGGATAGCTTTAGTCGGTAAAGTGTGCGGAACTAACGTCCAATTTCTTGCCACTTTCGCATCTTTTGGCCACTGGTGCAACTTGAATCCGTCCCTGTTCGTGTTGTTACACCCTCCGACAACACACCGACGAGGCATGATGTCTCCAAGGTACGGAAAACAGTCGAAAAAACGGAAAATAACAGAGCTGATTTGACTCGGTGTTTGAGAAAATGGTGGATTGCTTCCCGATGTGACGTCACGTTTAGAGTTCGGAAATCGGTTAAAAAAATATGTGGTCTTTTTTCTGCAACATCAGGGTATATATTGACGCTTACATAGGTCTGGTGATAATGTTCCCCTTTAAGAACAAATTTTGTTCTTAGGCCCACTTACGAAGTTTTTGAGGAGATTTTTGTATTCACCAATGTTTTCATAGCTGGGATTTGTTCGTAGGTAAGAACAAAATGTACGAGTGCTCCAGAGCACTCTTAGGGTGGCCTATTTGTTCTTAAGTGTGTACGAGTTCCCTTACTTCTATTGTCTAATGTTAACTTAATATAGGCTGACCATATTCCGAAGTCCCAAAAAGAGGACACATATATGCGTGCCAAGGCAAGCAGCACGCCAAGGCCGGGACTAAATGAAAATTTACCAATGATACTCGAACTTGCTTTATAAATCCATCCATCCATCCATCCATCTTCTTCCGCTTATCCGAGGTCGGGTCGAAGGGGCAGCAGCCTAAGCAGGGAAGCGCAGACTTCCCTCTCCCCAGCCACTTCGTACAGCTCTTCCTGGGGGATCCCGAGGCGTTCCCAGGCCAGCCGGGAGACATAGTCTTCCCAACGTGTCCTGGGTCTTCCCCGTGACAGAGCTTCTTACCCTATCTCTAAGGGAGAGACCCGCCACCCGGCGGAGGAAACTCATTTCGGCCGCTTGTACCCGTGATCTTGTCCTTTCGGTCATAACCCAAAGCTCATGACCATAGGTGAGGATGGGAACGTAGATCGACCGGTAAATTGAGAGCTTTGCCTTCTGGCTCAGCTCCTTCTTCACCACAACGGATCGATACAGCGTCCGCATTACTGAAGATGCCGCACCGATCCGCCTGTCGATCTCACGATCCACTCTTCCCTCACTCGTGAACAAGACTACGAGGTACTTGAACTCCTCCACTTGGGGCAGGGTCTCCTCCCCAACCCGGAGATGGCACTCCAACCTTTTCCGGGCGAGAACCATGGACTCGGACTTGGAGGTGCTGATTCCCATCCCAGTCGCTTCACACTCTGCTGCGAACCGATCCAGCGAGAGCTGAAGATCCTGGCCAGATGAAGCCATCAGGACCACATCATCTGCAAAAAGCAGAGACCTAATCCTGCAGCCACCAAACCGGAGCCCCTCAACGCCTTGACTGCGCCTAGAAATTCTGTCCATAAAAGTTATGAACAGAATCGGTGACAAAGGGCAGCCTTGGCGGAGTCCAACCCTCACTGGAAACGTGTCCGACTTACTGCCGGCAATGCGGACCAAGCTCTGACACTGAGCCTACAGGGAGCGGACAGCCACAATCAGACAGTCCGATACCCCATACTCTCTGAGCACTCCCCACAGGACTTCCCGAGGGACACGGTCGAATGCCTTCTCCAAGTCCACAAAGCACATGTAGACTGGTTGGGCAAACTCCCATGCACCCTCAAGGACCCTGCCGAGAGTATAGAGCTGGTCCACAGTTCCACGACCAGGACGAAAACCACACTGTTCCTCCTGAATCCGAGGCTTTATAAATCATATACCGTATTTTTCGGAGTATAAGTCGCACCTGCCGAAAATGCATAATAAAGAAGGAAAAAAAACATATATAAGTCGCACTGGAGTATAAGTCGCATTTTTTGGAGAAATGTATTAGATAAAAGCCAACACCAAGAATAGAAATTTGAAAGGCGATTTAAAATAAATAAAGAATAGTGAACAACAGGCTGAATAAGTGTACGTTATATGAGGCATAAATAACCAACTGAGAACGTGCCTGGTATGTTAACGTAACATATTATGGTAAGAGTCATTCAAATAACTATAACATATAGAACATGCTATACGTTTATCAAACAATCTGTCACTCTTAATCGCTAAATCCCATGAAATCTTATACGTGAATGAGCTAAATAATATTATTTGATATTTTACGGTAATGTGTTAATAATTTCACACATAAGTCGCTCCTGAGTATAAAAAAAACTGCGACTTATAGTCCGAAAAATACGGTATATATTTAAATAAAGCATTTTTTCTCCTCTATTGACAGCAGTGTTGGCGCTAGGAATTTTCAAAATTGGGTCCCAGGGACCCCATTAAGTCATAAAAATGGGGTCCCACAGTAAATTTTTGGGGTCCCACTTTTTTGTAAACGTTTTGAAAAAAAATGATAAACATATGCATTATCCTGTTATATCTCACATTCTATATTGTGTTTTGGGAAAAGGTTGTCATAAACGTTACTTAATTCAATAAAAAATAAAACAAATTTGTATACATATGTAAATTGTCAAGACTTGGTCCTTGGTGTTTGCTTTTCCGGAAGGCAACGGAAAGTTGGCTCGGGCGAGACGGGAATGTGAGTACATATTTTATTTTTACAGTAACAAAAAGAACAAACTATGAAACCAAAAAGACTATAGCACAAAGGCAATTAACTGAGAACATGAAACAAAACACTTACTGTGGCATGGGACTGTGACCATGGCTTGAAAAGATAGAGTGTGCAGAGCATAAATGCGATGTCGCCAGGCTGACCAACAGAAAAAGAAAAGCTTAAATAACACAGACATGATTAACGAAAACAGGTGCGTGACTCAAAACGTGAAACAGGTGCGTGACGTGACAGGTGAAAACTAATGGGTTGCTATGGAAACAAAACAAGGGAGTGAACAACCAGAAACTAAAGAGTCCAATAACTAAACAAAACAAAACATGACTAAAACAAAACATGATTACACAGACATGACATAAATGTATTCACTTGTAAATATTCATTCACTTTCTTCTTTCCTTCATGGATCTAAACTTTACCGCTGCTAGTAGTTTTTTCTATGTTTTTATTTAATAAGTTGTAGGTGTATTTATTTCAGTATAAAAGTGTAAAAAGTGTTTTGCTTGGGTCATGAAATGATGATAATGGTGTGCCAGGGCATACATACATTTTATATTTAACGCTTTATCTCTGGAGTCTACATCAACTTCAGATCTGTCCCTCATTTCAAAATGTTTTAGTTTTTTTTATGTTGTTTTTTTTGTTTGTTTGTTTGTTTCCCGCCCTCTTTTGTCAAACAAAACTAAGTTTTTAATGGCAAACACACAAAATATGCAAAATCTTCCACCAAAAATATTTTTCAAAGTGGAATATTTAATGTGAAGTAATCGGAACCTTGGATAGGTCAATAATTCATAATAACATTTTGATTCAATATTATGTTTTGAGCAATGACAGTTTGAAAGAAAAAAACCCAGCTTTGTTTTATTAGTCAACATTGCAACTTTTTCTAAATTACATTTCACCTTTAAGCTTTTTTATTTCACTTTTGTTATGTTTTTGTTTATTTTAATAGTATTTTTAGAATGTGCCGTGGGCCTTTAAAACATTAGCTGCGGGCCGCAAATGGCCTCCGGGGCACACTTTTGACACCCCTGCTATGGATAATAAAAAATTAAATCTTATAAATCTATGGATAAAAAGCAGAGCCTGGCGACGCATGCGCGTTCATCATAACTCTCTCTCTCTCTCTGTCTCTGCCCCTCCCTCACCAATGCTGCTGCGTGTGCACACCTTCACAATTTGTTTTCAACCCCTTCTTAACCCTGAACGCACATTGAAAATACACGCAACCCTAACTCAAAATGCCGGACATTTGAGGCATTTAAGAAACTCCGCCCTGACAGCTCCGCAAAAGAGGACATGTCCGGTGAAAAGAGGACGTATGGTCAGTCTACTTAATATCATAGATAGATATAGAACTAAACTCGGAGCGCCAAACAGGAAACAAATGCAGAAAATAAAGAAAACATGACACAAGTGAGACCTCTTGCGACAGATCGTCATACAAGACATCACATGTTCGACCTGCGCTGTTCGTTATGCTGTGGAATATGCAGCAGACAAATATAATATCAACCACCTTTTCTAGGTGATATAGAAGTGCAATGAAGACATCAGAACCTAATTTTTTTGCACGCTGAAGGTGCGCTCTGGGAGGCGCCGATGTGACAATTGAAGATACAAGAAATTACATTTTGCAGGAAATTATTTTAATATAGAAAATATATTAATAATATATCTCATGTATCAAAACAATTAACAACATGAAAAGTTGCAAGCAGACACCAAAATTAATACATTTAATTAATTTAAATCAGCTTATTATCATCCAGCAGCTATGAAGTTATAAAATTATATTGCTGAAAAGATGATGTGTCTAATACTTTACTGACCGTCTAAATATATTGACACGCACACAAATGGAGGGTACTTTGTCGATCGTGTCTTTGTAGCGCGATCGCCTACTCTGTCACAACCATTTGTGCGTAACTGTGCCAGTTTGCACATACTTTTTAGACGTTCTAAATATCGACGACGTCCACAGAACGGTGTCAGTCTTGATAAATCACATTGCAAGTGCTAAACAATTGTGGGCGTTCTGATGATCGGCATATATTCTTCATATCCATGAAAACAAGACACGCTAAATGGATTGCGTGCTCTATTTTGTTAATTTAGGAGACACAATCTCCTGCGCACAAGTTTAGTAGATCAGCTTTGCGTGTGCTATTTAGTTTGCATGGGCTTTAATACATGCAAACATTTAGTATATCATGCCCATAGTGCAGTGGTTCTCAACCTTGTTGGAGGTACCGAACCCCACCAGTTTCATATGCACATTCACCGAACCCTTCTTTAGTGAAAAAAAAAATATATATATATTTTTTCAAATTCAAGACAAAGTTATATGTTTTTAGTAACACTTTAGTATGGGGAACATATTCTAAGTAACACACACTTAATTTAGAGTTTTCTGGACACTAGGGGAACATATTCTAAGTAACAAACACTTAATTTAGAGTTATTTGGTTAGGGTTAGGGTTAGAGGGTTAGGGATAGGTTTAGAGGGTTAGGGTTAGAGGGTTAGGGTCAGGGTTAGAGGGCTAGGCTTATAATAAGGCCATGCCGAATAAGGCATTAATAAGTACTTAATAATGACTAGTGAAGAGCCAATATGTTACTAATTTGCATGTTAATAAGCAACAAATTAATGGTGAATATGTTCCCCATACTATAGTGTTACCATGTTTTTTTACTGGTGCACAAAATGAACCGTGCATGAACATCACCTTGTTCAAAGAACAAAACCAACACAGTGCATAAACTCACAACAAATTACACACCTGCAAATCAGTCTGACTTCTGCTGTTGCCGTACCTGTATTACGCTGATATGGAGAAGTTTTTATTTACACGATGAGTCGGGTGTGTTTGACCTCCGCCGAACCCCTGAGCCCGACTCACCAAACCGCTAGGGTTCGATCGAACCCAGGTTAAGAACCACTGCCATAGTGGGTTGCGCTTGGTTAATGTGGTTAGCATATCTCAAGGTTCAGGGTTCGAATCTCGGCTCAGAACAGAATGTGGAGCTTGTTCTAGCCGTACCTGTTTCTCCAGGTATTGTGGTTTCTTCCCTTACATTTATGTCCTGGGAATGGCTGGCAGCCAGTTCAGGGTGTATGTTAGAATAATTATGTATACGTTATCACACAACTCTTATGCTTAAAGGCCGTTGCTATAGTTATTATCAGTTGTGCTGAAGTTGTACTTTTCTATCTGTTCAAAGGCACAACTTGTAATCTTGCTTTGCGAGTTGTCTTGTATCAGCAGTTTGCTTCCAGACCCTGCCTGCTGACAGCCAAGGACGGACATCGAGTACCTCAATGCAGACAAAACAGAGACAGGGCGAAATCACGAGTATCAGCACATTTTCATTCTGAATAATCATGTATTGTGTCTACTGGGGCTGCTTGCATTACCCATCCCTTCAGAAGCAGCCTCAATGATGTGAACTAGGGACCTCCCGAATAAATAGAGGAGCACGTGGGACCGTACCTTAGAGCGTAGGGCAAAACTGTAACTGAGTGTACAGCCCAATACGTCTCTCCTCATGAGTAAAATTCAACTCTCTGCTTGATTCCTTCTTCTTGTCTTGTGTAATAGATAGTTCGCTGTTTGAACCTGACAGTGTACCTCATGTCTCGCCCAGAAAATGAAAGAATGAATAAACTTGCAGTATATTAACACAACTTCCAACGCTACAAATATTAAAAATGATCACTAATAGGGATGTAACAACATGAAATTGTGATATCACAAATTATAATTGCAATCATTATCGCCACACAATCAGTGTTAGTTTTCTTATAGTACATTCTTTCCTATGTCAAAGACCAGCTTTCTAATACCATTTCACAGCTTACCTCTGAGCTTTATTTTAGATGAAATTGTTTGCCAACACTGATGTCTTTATGTCAGGTGTGCTTTACTGGGTCTGTCAGACGTGTCATAGATCATCACTTTTACAGCATACACCAATTCAGCAGTGCTTGGTTTTGTAAGACGTTGAAATGTATGTCCTTGCAGGAAGTTTATTACATTTGCTGCCAAAGGTGCATCAACCAAGTATTGAGCAAACGCTGTGAATACTTATGTACATGTGACTTTATTTTCAAATGTGTGTTTTTTTTTAATGCATTTGCAAATAAAAAAAAATAAAGACAACTTTTCACATTGTCAATTTGGTGTTGCAGAAATGTCAAAATCTACAAGTACAACTAAAATGATGAAAATAATTCAAATATAAATGGATGTATTATAAAACAGGTGGCGGGCAACAGTGAAGAGGGGTATCAGTGCGGATGGACGTTGCCGTGTAGTCATTTTATCTTTTCAATCGATAACCTACAAAGGAAGATGGGCAAAAACGGGCCCAAAAAGAGGTATATATGTGATTTAGTTTTACTGTCTTGACTTTTCAATGGCCGAACAGCAACAGCCTGTTGCGGCTGTTAACCCTAGTCAAAAGCCTTCGCGAGTAGTATATTTATTTTCTATTTTCGCAACTTTTGTTAATTGACTATTTGACTTTTCATTTATGCCAATGGCATCATCAGCCTGTAGTCATTAGTCCTCAGGGACCCTCGCGAGTAGTTCACCACAGGTGGAAAGAGAACTGAAAATGTGTACTTAAGTACAAGTACTGTTACGTGGCTTAAATTGTACTCAATTACAAGCAAAAGTACAAGTGTTAGAAAAACACTTAGGTAGAACTAAGTACCGTATTTTTCGGAGTATAAGTCGCACCGGAGTATAAGTCGCACCTGCCGAAAATGCATAATAAAGAAGGAAAAAAACATATGGGGGACGGCGTGGCGCAGTGGAAGAGTGGCCGTGCGCGACCCGAGGGTCCCTGGTTCAATCCCCACCTAGTACCAACCTCGTCATGTCCGTTGTGTCCTGAGCAAGACACTTCACCCTTGCTCCTGATGGGTGCTGGTAGCGCCTTGCATGGCAGCTCCCTCCATCAGTGTGTGAATGTGTGTGTGAATGGGTAAATGTGGAAGTAGTGTCAAAGCGCTTTGAGTACCTTGAAGGTAGAAAAGCGCTATATAAGTACAACCCATTTATCATTTTATATATAAGTCGCACTGGAGCCCGGCCAAACTATGAAAAAAACTGCGACTTATAGTCCGAAAAATACGGTACTCTTCTCAAAAACTACTCAGAGTTAGAGATGTCCGAAAATATCGGCCTGCCTATATTATCGGCCGATAAATGCTTTAAAATGTAATATGGGGAATTATTGGTATTGGTTTCAACCCCGGGCAGCACGGTGGAAGAGGGGTTAGTGCGTCTGCCTCACAATACGAAGGTGCTGAGTAGTCTGGGGTTCAATCCCAGGCTCGGGATCTTTCTGTGTGGAGTTTGCATGTTCTCCCCGTGACTGCGTGGGTTCCCTCCGGGTACTCCGGCTTCCTCCCACCTCCAAAGACATGCACCTGGGGATAGGTTGATTGGCAACACTAAATTGGCCCTAGTGTGTGAATGTGAGTGTGAATGTTGTCTGTCTATCTGTGTTGGCCCTGCGATGAGGTGGCGACTTGTCCAGGGTGTACCCCGCCTTCCGCCCGATTGTAGCTGAGATAGGCTCCAGCGCCCCCCGCGACCCCAAAGGGAATAAGCGGTAGAAAATGGACGGATGGATGGAAGGGTTTCAACCCCCCGATTTTCCCGGGAGACTCCCGAATTTCAGTGCCCCTCCCGAAAATCTCCCGGGGCAACCATTCTCCCGAATTTCTCCCGATTTCCACTCGGACAACAATATTAGATTAAAGGCACTGCCTTTAACGTCCTCTACAACATGTCGTCACGTCCGCTTTTCCTCCATACAAACAGCGTGCCGGCCCAGTCACATAATATATGCGGCTTTAACACACACACAAGTGAATGCAAGGCATACTTGATCAACAGCCATACGAGTCACACCGAGGGTGGCCGTATAAACAACTTTGACACTGTTACAAATATGCGCCACACTGTGAACCCACACCAAACAAGAATGACAAACACATTTCGGGAGAACATCCGCACCGTAACACAACATAAACACAACAGAACAAATACCCAGAACCCCTTGCAGCACTAACTCTTCTGGGACGCTACAATATACAACCCCCCCCCCCCCCCCACCTCAACCTCCTCATGCTCTCTCAGGGAGAGCATGTCCCAAATTCCAAGCTGCTGTTTTGAGGCATGTTAAAAAAAATAATGCACTTTGTGACTTCAATAATAAATATGGCAGTGCCATGTTGGCACTTTTTTTTTCCATAACTTGAGTTGATTTATTTTGGAAAACCTTGTTACATTGTTTCATGCATCCAGCGGGGCATCACAAGAAAATTAGGCATAATAATGTGTTAATTGTTAAATGTGTATATATCGGTATCGGTTGATATCAGAATCGTTAATTAAGAGTTGGACAATATCGGAATATCGGATTTCAGCAAAAAAGCCATTATCGGACATCTCTAGTTATCACCCACTTCAATAATAAAGGTCTGGGGTCACAGACGGCGTTACACTGGGGGTAGTGGGGGATAACCCCATCAGAAATCTGTTTAGCCTAAATTCATCAAAACGTCATCGTGGAGTTATTGAGTCTGTTTAGCTAATTGGAGAGCTAGCTTCCGTAGCTAGTGGGTTCATGACGATGACCTCTATTTTGTTTGATCAGCCGTTTTACTGCCGTCCGCCATTGGTGGTGCTTTTATTAGGGCTGTGAATCATGAATTGATTTACGTGGACCCCGACTTAAGCAAGTTGAAAAACTTTATCGGGTGTTACCATTTAGTGGTCAATTGTACGGAATATGTACTGTAGTGTGCAATCTACTAATAAAAGTTTCAATCCATCAATCAAAAATCTTTGGACACCACATGATTCGATTCGATTCATAGGGGAAACAAATTGATTCTTGATTCAAAACAATCCTCGATTCAAAATCAATACTTTTTTAATATCATTGGATGTCAGTTCTATGATTAACTACATTCCTCCATAAAATAAGTCACAGTTCTGATCAATGTCTATAATACTTAAAAGAAAACTGGTTTTGTTTAACGAAATACTTCAAATTCGTATTTGACTTGAATAAAGTCAAACACAAATAAGACAACAACAGAAGTATCGAACATCTTTTCTAAAGTAAAACTGCAGCAAATATGAGCATCTACATCAACAATATGATTTGCCTGAGTGGCTGCACAGGACAGATTTTGAATCGATTAAGAATTGTTACAAATAAGAATCACGGTTAATCTGCGTGGAGGGGGGCGTGGCCTGCGGGTCTGCTGCGGAACGGGGAGTGTCAGGACCGGCCTCGAAGACAGCGACGGGTGCGTAGATGGCCCAGGCGGGCCTTGTTATCTAATCACCTGTCGCCTTTTATTAGCAGCAGCCGTGATGAGACGAGTAGTCGGAGTTGGAGGTGCTGCTGAAAGACACAGACGCAGAAAAGACAGACTTTGCACGATTGGAGGAAAAATAAAACAGCGTTATACCCAGAATTCCGGGCTCTCCTGGCAGTGTGTGGTGGTCTGAAGAACCCACTAGAGGGCAACCTCTACAATCTGATAATCCATTTTTTTGAGTTTTTATTCACAGTATTTTGTCATGCTGTTTTAAAAATGTGGAGCTGCAAACGGCACCTTTAACCTCCGAGCATTTAACTTTAGAGGTATATATCACCAAAATGAGCGCGGCCAGCGCTGCTGCTCACTGCTCAGGAACAAGGGGATGGGTCAAATGCAGAGGGCAATTTCACCACACCGAGTGTGTGTGTGACTATCAGTGGTACTTTAACTTTTTAACTTTTAAATAAATGAAGTCCAACAAGCTCGTGTCTGTTTCAACCATACTTGCCAACCTTGAGACCTTCGAATTCGGGAGATTGGGGGGGGTTGAGGTGTGGGGGGCGGGGTTTGGTGGTAGCGGGGGTGTATATTGTAGCCCGGAAGAGTTAGGGATGCAAGGGATTCTGGGTATTTGTTCAGTCGTGTTTATGTTGGGTTACGGTGCGGGTGTTCTCCCGAAATGTGTTTGTCATTCTTGTTTGGTGTGGGTTCACAGTGTGGCGCATAGTGTTAAAGTTGTTTATACGGCCACCCTCAGTGTGACCTGTATGGCTGTTGATCAAGTAGGTCTTGCAGCCACTTTCGTGTGTATGCAGAAGCCGCATACAACATGTGACTGGGCCGGCATGCTGTTTGTATGGTGAAAAAGCGGACGCTAAAGGCAGTGCCATCACGGCACGCCCTTAATATTGTTGAAAATCGGGAGAAATTCTGGAGAATGGTTGCCCCGGGAGATTTTCGGGAGGGGCACTGAAATTCGGGAGTCTCCCGGAAAAATCTGGAGGGTTGGCAAGTATGCTTTCAACTGCCGTACAAATGTGAGTGAAGGCAGATTTCAGGCTGCCTGTTTACAGACACAAGTGTAATAGACCCCTGTGTCATTAGCCAAACCACTGAGCTGACTAATAATATGACTTACATGAGGTGGGCCGAACCAGCCGGCACCACTTAGCTTTCCCCCTGCAAACATCTGACAAAGCCGCTGTCATTCAGCGCCGTGCAGCGCGGAGGGTCACGTCAACCGGGCTTTTCCCCCCCACCACAATCACATGGTCCTGAGGCACATCAGGCAGGACGTCGGCTGAGATTGACTGGCGGCTACATATGAATGGTTTGAAAACTCCTACCCCAGTTTTTCTAATTGACTCCCTGCGGAGTTGTGCCGCACGCGCTGGCAACATTAGCTCGTGTGAGGCGAGGACAAAAAAAAAAAAAAAAAAAAGACACTTCCTGCTCTGGACTTTTAAACGCTCAAAAGCTTGGCTGCGAGACGGCATGATGAAAAACGGCTTTCTGTCATTTTCCAAACGCTGGCCCGCTTCCGGACTGAAATGCAACAGGTCGAGCACTTATCACAGGCATCCAGCAGCCAGGTGCGTGTCATGCGATAACATTCGCAGTAGCAACAAACAGTGAAGATGAAAAGCTTCCTGGTAAAAAGGCAACACTAAATTGTGTAGTGCTCATAAAATAATTTTTTTTCTGGTATTTCAGTGCTTCACATACACTTAACAGTGTATTGTAAAGCATGAGTAAAATACAGTGACGTGCGGTGAGGTTGATGACTGGTGAGGCACTGACTTCATCACAGTCAGATTTACAAACATATGAACCCTAAAGAGTATCTTATTCACCATTTGATTGGCAGCAGTTAACGGGTTATGTTTAAAAGCTCATACCAGCATTCTTCCCTGCTTGGCACTCTGCATCAAGGGTTGGAATTGGGGGTTAAATCACCAAAAATTATTCCCGTGCGCGGCGCCGCTGCTGCCCACTTCTCCCCACTGCTCCCCTCACCTCCCAGGGGGTGAGCAAGGGGATGGGTCAAATGCAGAGGACAAATTTCACCACACCTAGTGTGTGTGTGACAATCATTGGTACTTTAACTTAACTTTAACTTTACACATACAAACTGTAGCACACAAAAAAGCACATTTAATTAAAAAAAACTTTATTATGGTCTTACCTTTACTTATAAATGAAGTCCATGCGCAGCTCCTTTTGGACAAAAGCATCGATAACTTGTTTATAGAAGTCTTCCTTATCTTTCTTCAGTTTCAAAAGTCTCTGTCTCGATGGAGATCTTCCTTTAAGTATAACCTCCTGCTTCGATTGAAATTACAGTTTAGAAAAGTGTTTTATTTTAGATATGTAATCCTCTATGTTAATAGTCCAGGCGAGAGGAAAAAAATAGACGATCGCTGCTAACTGTTGCTGCTTGTTGTCACTTCATCTGCAGCCGAGTAGTCGCAGAAATGCTCCCTGGGATCACTACCGCCCTCTACCACCAGGAGGCGGGATTACTGCGAGCCTCACACAGTGCGTCTTCGCAGCAGTTTTATGATTCCTCAGCACAAGAAATACGTTACACACATACAGTTGTTGAGAAAATACACTGTACATTATATACCTCAGCTAACTAAACTATGGGAATGTATAATATAATTCATATAGCAATACGGTCTCACTGCACAGCAGGCCAGCAGTTAGCCGAGTCATTGCGCAATCCATGGTGAGGCTCAACTGGCTGGTGACTCACCGCAAGTCTCTTCTCAGTATTTGAACGGCAAATGTGAAAATTCTGCGATTTTGAATAAAAAATAATCTAAAACTGGTGAAGTTAAATGGAAAATAACTTTATAGTATAATCACTGGATACATATAACAATTTAATTACCTCACCTGCCTCCCCTGACTGCACGTCACTGGTAAAAGTCAATATAGTCTAGATAAGTGGTACCCAAAAGTGGAGCCTGGAGGCCAAATTTGGCCCGGACAGTTGGTTTTTTTTGGTTTCCCAAAGTTTATACATATTCACACACTTTTTGATTTTTGTTCCACAGACCGAATATAAATATTCTTCGGTGCACGAATCATGTCTTAGTGTACGAACTTTTCATCCACCCATTGTTACTCGCAGGCGGAGTTACCTACCAGCTAAAGCTCCCGCGTACAGTGAGTAAGTAAATACCGTATTTTTTGGACTATAAGTCGCAGTTTTTTCCATAGTTTGGCCGGGGGTGCGACTTATACTCAGGAGCGACTTATGTGTGAAATTATTAACACATTACCGTAAAATATCAAATAATTTTATTTAGCTCATTCACGTAAGAGACTAGACGTATAAGATTTCATGGGATTTAGCCATTAGGAGTGACAGATTGTTTGGTAAACGTATAGCATGTTCTATATGTTATAGTTATTTGAATGACTCTTACCATAATATGTTACGTTAACATACCAGGCACGTTCTCAGTTGCTTATTTATGCCTCATATAACGTACACTTATTCAGCCTGTTGTTCACTATTCTTTATTTATTTTAAATTGCCTTTCAAATGTCTATTCTTGGTGTTGGCTTTTATCAAATACATTTCCCCCAAAAATGCGACTTATACTCCAGTGAGACTTATATATGTTTTTTTCCTTCTTTATTATGCATTTTCGGCCGGTGCGACTTATACTCCAGAGCGACTTATAGTCCAAAAAATACGGTACGTAAGTAACACTTTAGTATTCACCAGTGTTGGGTTAGTTACTGAAAACCAGTAACTAGTTACAGTTACTAGTTACTTTATTTCAAAAGTAACTCAGTTACTAACTCAGTTACTTACACCAAAAAGTAATGCGTTACTGTGAAAAGTAACTATTTAGTTACTTTTTTTTTCTTCTTTTTTTTTTAAAGCTCCCATTAATGCCCTTTTTGCCTTCATTTCAGTACTGTTATTGCACTGGAGAATAATACAATCTGTTGATCAACTTGACATACATTTTTATTTTCCTTTTAACATAATTAATGAAAAACAGTGCAACATAAAAAGGCATTCCTCCTTTCTTTAAACTTGGACCAATGACCATTAATAAAAAACAAGTTTAAGTGTAACATAAGAAGAAACATCATCTTCCTTGAAACATAGGTAGTGACATAAAGCCTGACATCTGGAGTGATGCTGCTGTCTTCCACACTTGGAGCCATGGATTGTAGAATCCTTGTTTTCAGTGGCAGGATCATTGACACAGATGGTGAAGTTTCAGTGCTCAGTAGAGATGTAACACTTTTGAGGGGTTTAAGCACCTAGAGGACCTCATCTGCCACTCTCACATCATCATCAGACAGGGTGACATTTGTCTTCAGGGTGTTGTGGGTCAATGCAGAGTATATAGCTGCCTGCTGCTCCAACATATCATAAGTGGAGTTCCACCTCGTTGGGACATCATGTATGAGCAGGCAGCTTTAGCATTTCTTGCTTTGTCTTAAGCACATGAGCAGCTGTTGAGCTTGGGTGGAAGTAAGAAACCTTCCTGATCCTCCCAAAGAGGCGCTCCATCCTATTGACTGAGATTCCCTTCTGTGATGCCAAATTCACTACATGTGCAAAGCACCTATCTGTGGTCCCAGTCCTGCCTCATTCTCTGTAATTATTTGATTTTTGGCATTATCACGTGTGACTGGGATATCTTTATCTTCCATTCCTCCACTGCTTGTGTCAGTACCTGCGCAAGGTGACTCTCGTAGAGGGGGCGTGTCTTCTCATCTCCCAGTCTGCTGTGATGAAGTGAGCGCTTATAGTTCCGCTGGACGTCCACCCGTCTGTCATGAGCGCAACAGATGATGCTCGGGATAGTTCATCCACAACTTTTTTCTTCTCCTGCTCATAAAGATCTGGCACAATCTTATTGCTGAAGTGGGTGCGCGACGGGATGTCGTAACGTGGTTCAAGCAGGTTCAGCATGTGTTTAAAACCCTCGTTTTGCACAACCGAGTCTGCACTTATAAACACACCGATTCAATGGCGGGGGCGTTCAAGCTCCTCCGTTACTCCGCTCGCCACGACCACGCTGTGTGTGGACTGAACGTGACAACAACTTTTTTTTGTTTGTTTCATATATTAAACCGCGGATCACCTCCCCCCACACACACACACATAGACCGCGCCTCTTTTCTTCTCTCCGGCTTGTGACAGAGGAAGATTCAGAAGAACGCGACACCGCAGCGCTTCTGTTTCTAGCCGATACTACATCAAAAGTAACGTAAAATAACGCAGTAACGCATCATGTAGTAACGGTAACTAAATTACTGAATAAAAAAAAATAACGCGTTAGATTACTAGTTACCGCCGAAACTAACGGCGTTACAGTAACGCGTTACTTTGTAACGCGTTAGTCCCAACACTGGTATTCACACACTTTTTGATTTTTGTTCCACAGACCGAATATAAATATTCTTCGGTGCACGAATCATGTCTTAGTGTACGAACTTTGCATCCACCCATTGTGACTAGCAGGTGGGGTTACGTACCAGCTAAAGCCCCCGCGTACAGTAAGTAAGTACCGTATTTTTCCGACTATAAGTCACAGATTTTTCCATAGTTTGGCCGGGGGTGCGACTTATACTCGAGAGCGACTTATGTGTGAAATTATTAACACATTACCGTAAAATATCAAATAATATTATTTAGCTCATTCATGTAAGAGACTAGACATATAAGATTTCATGGGATTTAGCCATTAGGAGTGACAGATTGTTTGGTAAACGTATAGCATGTTCTATATGTTATAGTTATTTGAATGACTCTTACCATAATATGTTACGTTAACATACCAGGCACGTTCTCAGTTGCTTATTTATGCCTCATATAACATACACTTATACAGCCTGTTGTTCACTATTCTTTATTTATTTTAAATTGCCTTTCAAATGTCTATTTTTGGTGTTGGCTTTTATCAAATAAATTTCCCCCAAAAATGCGACTTATACTCCAGTGAGACTTATATATGTTTTTTTCCTTCTTTATTATGCATTTTCGGCCGGTGCGACTTATACTCCAGAGCGACTTATAGTCCAAAAAATACGGTAAGTAAGTAACACTTTAGTATTCACACACTTTTTGATTTTTGTTCCACAGACCGAATATAAATATTCTTCGGTGCACGAATCATGTCTTAGTGTACGAACTTTGCATCCACCCATTGTGACTCGCAGATGGGGTTACGTACCAGCTAAAGCCCCCGCGTACAGTAAGTAAGTACCGTATTTTTCGGACAATAAGTCACAGATTTTACCTAGTTTGGCCGGGGGTGCGACTTATACTCGAGAGCGACTTATGTGTGAAATTATTAACACATTACCGTAAAATATCAAATAATATTATTTAGCTCATTTACGTAAGAGACTAGACGTATAAGATTTCATGGGATTTAGCGATTAGGAGTGACAGATTGTTTGGTAAACGTATAGCATGTTCTATATGTTATAGTTATTTGAATGACTCTTACCATAATATGTTACGTTAACATACCAGGCACGTTCTCAGTTGGTTATTTATGCCTCATATAATGTACACTTATACAGCCCGTTGTTCACTATTCTTTATTTATTTTAAATTGCCTTTCAAATGTCTATTCTTGGTGTTGGGTTTTATCAAATTAATTTCCCCAAAAAATGCGACTTATACTCCAGTGCGACTTATATATGATTTTTTCCTTCTTTATAATGCATTTTCGGCCGGTGCGACTTAAACTCCGGAGCGACTTATACTCCGAAAAATACGATAAGTAAGTAACACTTTAGTATGGGGAACATATTCACCATTAATTAGTTGCTTATTAACAGCTTAGGGTTAGCGTTGAGGTTAGGGTTGGGGGAGGGGTTGGGTTTAGGGTTAGGGTTAGAGGGTTAGGGTTAAGACTAACTAAGACTCTTAGTTAATGGCTTACTGTTTGTATAATAAGGCCATGCAGAATAAGGCATTAATAAGTACTTAATAAGGCATTAATGAGTACTTAATAATGACTAATTAAGAGCCAATATGGTACTAATTTGCATGTTAATAACCAACTAATTAATGGTCAATATGTTCCCCATTCTAAAGTATTTCCGTAAATTTTATTTATAAAGTGCTTTTCACAGATAAAATCACAAAGCGCTGTACAAAACATAGGTGAAGTAAAACAACAATTCAAATTAAAACAACAAGGGCAACATCATAAAAAGGATACAAAGTGGATTAAAGATGGTAGTTAAAAGGTGCATTAACTAAAAGCTTTACTAAAAAGAGAAGTTTTCAAATGTTTCTTAAAAGTTTCAACACAGTCAAGATCACGGAGGTACTGGTGCAAATTGTTCCAGAGTCTGGGAGCTATAGCCTGGAATGCCAGGTCTCCACGGGTTTTAAATAGAGATGTACGATAATATCGGCCGATAAATGCTTTAAAATGTAATATCGGAATTATTATCGGTATCGTTTTTTTTTTTAATATTTATTTTATTAAATCAACATAAAAAACACAAGATACACTTACAATTAGTGCACCAACCCAAAAAACCTCCCTCCCCCATTTACACTCATTCACACTCATTCACACAAAAGGGTTGTTTCTTTCTGTTATTAATATTCTGGTTCCTACATTATATATCAATATATATCAATACAGTCTGCAAGGGATACAGTCCGTAAGCACACATGATTGTGCGTGCTGCTGGTCCACTAATAGTACTAACCTTTAACAGTTAATTTTACTAAGTTTCATTAATTACTAGTTTCTATGTAACTGTTTTTATATTGTTTTATTTTCTTGTTTATTCAAGAAAATGTTTTTAATTTATTTATCTTATTTTATTTAATAATTCTTTTTAAAAAGGACCCTATCTTCACCATACCTGGTTGTCCAAATTAGGCATAATAATGTGTTAATTGGGGTATCGGTAATTAAGAGTTGGACAATATCGGGATATCGGATATCGGCAAAAAAGCCATTATCGGACATCCCTAGTTTTAAAACAAGTTTTCGGGATCTTTAGAAGACCCTGGCCTGAAGACCGGAGGCTGCGCCCTGAAGAGTAGGGGCATAGCAAGTCAGTAATGTACTGAGGGGCCCCGCCATGCAACGCACGGAATGTCAGGACTAAAATCTTAAACTCAATGCAGAATTTAACTGGAAGCCAATGAAGACTGGATAAAATTGGGGTGATATGGGATGCTCTGGGTGCACCGGTCAAAAGTCTGGCAGCCGCATTTTGTACAGTCTGACGTCTCTTTAGCGTTGACTTGTTGAAAGGGGTGAAGAGAGAATTGCAATAGTCAATACGAGACGAAATGAACGCGTGAATGATCATTTCGAGATCCAATTTTGACAACAAATTTCTCACTTTAGAAATACTTCTGAGATGATGAAAACGGTTTTTGGTCAGTTGACGGCAGTGACCCTCCAAAGACATGGATTGATCCAGCAGCAGGTGTGTTGGGAGGATGGCTCGATTGAGTACATCATTAGTAAAAGACTCTTGAGTGCGGGCAAATAGTGTTTAGAGAGTATGAGATAATAGTTATCTGCTTACAATTTTGGCTGTCACTAGAAAGTAATCGCTGCTTCCTAGTGAGACGTTACCAGTTTAAAACTGCTGGCCGTTTGTTTTGGCCTCCCACATCTCAGCAGTCACAAGACATTGATACAACGTTGATTATACGTACATGTTGTCATGTCTGTGTGACCATGTTTTGTATTAGTCATGTTTTGTTTTGTTTAGTTATTGGACTCTTTAGTTTCTGGCTTTTCACTCCCTTGTCTTGTTTCCATGGTTACCCATTAGTTTCACCTGTTCTACGTTTGGACTCATTGTGCACTCTTGTTTGTCACCATAGCAACGCATTAGTTTTCACCTGTCACGTCACGCACCTGTTTCACGTTTTGAGTCACGCACCTGTTTTCGTTAATCATGTCTGTAGTATTTAAGTTCATTGTTTTCAGTTTGTCTTCCTGGCAACATCCCGCATTTATGCTTCTGCACACTCTCCACACACCCTTATGACCCTTGCTGCTCTTTTTTCATGCCGGTTCCATGCCAAGTAAGTTTTTGTTTATTAAGCCACAGTTAGTGTTTTTTGTTGTTCATAGTTTCTGCCTTTGTGCAAGTATTTGTTTTCATAGCCAAGTCGTTTCTCCGCCACTGTGCGCGTTTTTCGTTTGTACTTTTTTTTTTGTAGTTATAGAGTTTAAATAAATCATGTACTCCCCTTCACGCCACGTATGGTCCAAATCTTTTGCACCTCGGGAGAACAAACCAAGCCATAGTCCAAGTCTTGACACATGTCCTCTAAAACTGACTTTGAAGGAACACTGCAAAATAGTTGTATTTGTAAATTGAGACAACGATGTCCAACGTTGGATCCACGTTGTTGGTTAGGGAATGACCAAATTTCAATGATCAAATCAACGTCACAACCTGACATTGAATAAACGCCATCAAAAAGCATGTTGCTGCGACGTTGTATTTGTGTAGTAGAATATTGGTTGGGAAATGACCAAAATTCAATGGTCAAATCAAAGTCGTAACCCAACATTCATTAAACGTTGTCAAAAAGCATGTTGTTTCAACGTTATGTTTGAATTTGCGATTATAGTACCGCGATACTTACAAATCATTTTCGGTACTATACCGTCTCTGACCTAACATCCACTGTAATGATATCAAGTACAGGCACGTATCTAGTCGATACTACTATGATTACGTCGACATTTTTTGGCATCACAACATTTTCTTTTGTTTAAAAAAAATGTATATTATGTTTATTAACTCAGGAAATATGTCCCTGGACACATGGGGACTTTGACTATGACCAACGTATGATCCTGTAACTACTTGGTATCGGATTGATACCCAAATTTGTGGTATCATCCAAAACTAATGTAAAGTATCAAACAACAGAAGAATACATTATTATTACATTTGAACAGAAGTGTTGATAGAACATGTTAAAAGAGAAAGTAAGCAGATATTAACAGTAAATGAACAAGTAGATTGATAATTCATTTTCTACCACTTGTCCTTAATAATGTTGACAAAATAATAGAATGATAAATGATACAATATGTTACTGCATATGTCAGCAAACTAATTAGGAGCCTTTTTTGTTTACTTACTAATAAAAGACAAGTTGTCTAGTATGTTCACTATTTTATTTAAGGACAAACTTGCAATAAGAAACATATGTTTAATTAACCTAAGATTTTTTGTTAAAATAAAGCCAATAATGTGGTCCCCTTTATTTAGAAAGGTACCGAAAAGAACCAAAAAGTATCAAAATAATTTTAGTACCGGTACCAAAATATCGTTACAACACTACGTCAGGATCTAATTCAACAAGTTCTCAACGTTATTTTAATGTCTTGTGCCTGCTGGGATCACTCTCTCCAAAACTGTTTGTCTGCACACAAATATTTTACAGTTAGCGTTGGTATGACACGGAGGACCAGGTTTGTCAGGACGCACCGCAGTCAGACACAAAGCCGTCTGTGTCTAGCTGGCCGAATCCTGCTGTAGGCACCGGGAATTGGACGCGCGCGGTGCCTCGCCCCCGGAGGTTTGCTCTCTTTACTGGTAAAGGTAATGATCCTTCTGCAGGTTCACATACAGAAACTTTGTTGCGACTTTTACTTCCTCAATTTAGTCAAGTCTGATGTGTTGTCGGTGCAGCACCAGCGAAGACGACCTCGTTCAACTTTCCAATCTCTACCGTGTTTATTTGTTCATCAAAGTGGTTTAGCCTTTTTTGACATGGAAAAAGTTGCAAATCAGATCTGTTTTTGTTCACTCTGATGAAAGACAGTATTCTTTTTATTATTAATTATTAAATACTTTGTCTAAGACAGCTGTTGTGATTTTTAAAGGGGAACATTATCACAATTTCAGAATGGTTAAAACCATTAAAAATCAGTTCCCAGTGGCTTATTATATTTTTCGAAGTTTTTTTCAAAATTTTACCCATCACACAATATCCCTAAAAAAAGCTTCAAAGTGCCTGATTTTAACCATCGTTATATACACCCGTCCATTTTCCTGTGACGTCACATAGTGAATACAAACAAACATGGCGGAAAGAACAGCAAGATATAGCGACATTAGCTCGGATTCAGACTCGGATTTCAGCGGCTTAAGCGATTCAACAGATTACGCATGTATTGAAACGGATGGTTGTAGTGTGGAGGCAGGTAGCGAAAACGAAATTGAAGAAGAAACTGAAGCTATTGAGCCATATCGGTTTGAACCGTATGCAAGCGAAACCGACGACAGCCAGCGACACGGGAGAAAGCGAGGACGAATTCGGCGATCGCCTTCTAACCAACGATTGGTATGTGTTTGTTTGGCATTAATGGAAACTAACAACTATGAACTAGGTTTACAGCATATGAAATACATTTGGCAACAACATGCACTTTGAGAGTGCAGACAGCCCAATTTTCATCAATTAATATATTCTGTAGACATACCTTCATCCGCGCTCTTTTCCTGAAAGCTGATCTGTCCAGTTTTGGAGTTGATGTCAGCAGGCCAGGGAAGCTAGGGTCGATATTCTTCTCTTGATCATCTTCGGTGGCATAAGGGACGTGTGAGCCAAGACATCCAGGGGGTTTAGCTCGCTCGTCTGCGGGAACAAACTGCCGCCATTGCTTGCCGTGCTACCGAGGTCCTTTGTCCCTAAATTGCTCACACACTCCGGCAGATTCAATGGGGGTCTGGTGGCAGATTTCTTTGACTTTATCGTTGGAAATGCATCTGCTTTGAGTGTCGCAGGATATCCACACATTCTTGCCATCTCTGTCGTAGCATAGCTTTCATCGGTAAAGTGTGCGGAACAAACGACCAATTTCTTGCCACTTTCGCATCTTTGGGCCATTCACCCATTTAGAGTTCGGAAATCGGTTAAAAAATATGTGGTCTTTTTTCTGCAACATCAAGGTATATATTGACGCTTACATAGGTCTGGTGATAATGTTCCCCTTTAAGTAGTCAGGAGAAAATGAGTATCAGTTGTGTGACCCATAAACCAGGCACTACAACAAAAAGCAGACAGACGGCAGCAGAGCTGCCAGATCATGACAGTACCCCCCAATCTATAAAGAAATATTCTGGTGGCCTACCTGGTTTCTCAAAGATGGAGAGAGTGGAAGTCACGCAGAAGGGATGGATCGAGGGTACAGGAGCTGGAGACCCATGAGCAATCTTTCCCAGTCGAGCAGAAACTGAACTCCCCTGACCGACCTTCTGGAGTCTAAAATGGCCTTCACAGTGTACTCTGGGTGACCAACGATTGTACGCAAAAGAGGAAGAGTTGACGGAGGGCACATGAGCAGACTGGTGGAAAATGGTTTGTGGTTGGAGATGTGGACCACCAGATGTCCCTTGTTGGATGGAGGCAACTGAAGTTCAACCGCCGCAGGGCTGATGATCCTGGTGATCTTAAAGGGCTGTACGAACCTGGGAGAAAGCTTCATGGAGGAGCAAGCCAATGGTAAGTCCCGAGACGACAGCCATATCTCTTGTCCAGGTTGATAAGTAGATGTTGGTATCCTGTGGCGATCCACCAGCCTACGGTTCCGGGCAGCCGTCCGCTCTTGTATCCCGCCACACCTGATGAGCTCAGCAGAAGTGCTGGTGGACGTATGGGATTGCGATCTCCGACTCCTAACCGTCGGCAGCTTTAAAAAGAGAGACAATAGATTTGTTCATTGATTTACCAATACTTTTCCATCTTCTTCTGAAATACATTACTTACTCAACAAGACACTGTCATGACTTTCATCTACCTTTATGTAAAACGTCAACCTCTCTCTGGAATAGACTGCCACCAGCTCTTCAATCTAGAACTACACTTTATTCTTTTAGAATACAATCGAAGTCTACGTTGGTCTGAAGTGAATGATAATATTGATGTTTGCATGTGACTTGTCTATTTAATTTTTTATCTCCAGCGCCCCCCGCGACCCCGAAGGGAATAAGCGGTAGAAAATGGATGGATGGATGGATATTTTTTTGCTGCGGTGAAAATTGTGACCTTTTGGGGCGGGTGTCTTTACAAGACCACCTTCCTAACCTGTCCCGCACATATTTTTGTTTACATTGTATATTGTTTGTCAGGCTTGTCCCTGACAGTTTGGTTAAGTTTTAGTTTTTCCTCTGTTTGTTTTATTTCCTGTCAGCACTCTTATTTTGCTTCAGTTTCCTGTTGTTCTCTCTGAGTGCTGTCGCCTCAGCTGTGGCTGATTGGCACCTGGCCACACCTGGTGTCAATCAGCCAGCTGCTATTTATACCTGCCCTGCCCTCCAGTCACGGCTGGATTATTGTCATTGTCGCTAATACTTGTTGTCACTACTACCTGTCATAATACTTGTTGTTGTAGCTCTGTCTACTTTTGTTCACTCTGCTCATGTCATACATAGTTCCTTCGTGTCACACCTGCCGCCATCTCTGAATCTTGGGGTTCGCCACCAACAAACTCTGACATACCTGACATTGTTCTTTTTTGTCTTTCTCTGTGTGTGAAAAAAATATCCTAGCTGTGGCCGAGGAGGTGAAAGAATTGTGAGCATACTCCACCCAACCCCCCTCCCTTCCGCTGCATGCCAAAGAACCAACATGGTAAAGCGGATTTTATTTTTTATTCCGAATCATTGTCATACTTGCCAACCCTCCCAAATTTTCCGGGAGACTCCCGAATTTCAGTGCCTCTCCCGAAAATCTCCGGGGACAACCGTTCTCCCGAATTTCTCACGATTTCCAGCCGGACTTAAGGCACGCCCCCTCCAGGTCCATGCGGACCTGAGTGAGGACAGCCTGTCGTCACGTCAGCTTGGCCAACCAAAAAGTAACCACAGAACACTATACCGTATAGTGTTCTGTGGTTACTTTTTGGTTGGCCAACGGTTTACGTTGTATTGCGCACCCTGACGGCAAGTGTGGGAGTCGGTTCTGAAGTATGAAGTAAAGAAACGTAACTTCATCACCTCGCCTGGTTATTGACTCCAACCCGGAATATTAAACTGCCCATACCTATGCTCTTTCAAAGGCTGTGCTACTGGCTGCAAAGCATTGCACTTTCAAATACAACAATGAGTACAGAGGAGTGTTATGTGTGTATATGTGTAAATAAATGAACACTGAAAAGTATTTATTTTATTTATATGTATATCTATGTAATAAAAATAAAATAATAAAAAAAAAATAAAAATATATATATAGCTAGAATTCACTGAAAGTCAAGTATTTATTTTATTTATATATATATATATATATATAAGAAATACTTGAATTTAATTGAATCCTAGCTATAAATATACTCCTCCCCCCTTAACCCCGTCCACCCCGACCCCGCCCACCTCCAAATCTCCCGAATTTGGAGGTCTCAAGGTTGGCAAGCATGATCATTGTACGGACCTGGGTGGTAAAGTTAAGGAGTTTTTGTGATTTCAAAGTGTGAGAGCACCACAGGGCTAGTGACAGTGTGCGTGCGTGTCGGCAGGGGGCCTGAATAGGAGGACAGTTCAGCTAAGCGTTGTTTTACTTTTATTATTAAATAAAAAGTTAATCCATCACTCCTTGTTGTATTTGTTTGATGTACAGTACTGCATATATTGTGTTCAAAGTGTACACACTTTTTTCTGTGTACATTGTTTCTTATGGAGGAATGAGTTTATTATACAAACTTTTCTTTTTACAATTAAGTTTGCATACGGAGGTTTCCCTGTACATCCTCTATGTGCACAGTGCAGTACAGGACCTCAAAGCACTGATGATTGGAGTAGTTCTGCAGTCAGGAAATGTACTCTAGATGGGCCGCGGGCAACGCTTGTGCCCTCGTGCCAAAGGACACTGAGAGGTGGACGGGAAATCCCTGCATGTCTTGTCTGGCCCTGGTGAGATTACAAGCAGTGGAATTTCCACTGTAATAGAACACAGAAAGGCTTAGCCACCACTTGGGTCTCTCCCTGGCTCTGATCACCACCAAAGTCCAAAAATAAATAAATAAATAACTTTGTCTCTCTTTGCTGGGAGATAAAGAAGGTAAAGCACATTCAAATACCAGCAAAGACACAAAGCTGGAAAAAAAAAGCAGTAATGAGAGGTGGAGACTTGAGTTGGCTTTGTTTGAACATCAGCATGAAACACTTCATGTTCATAGCTGGACTGATGAGCTGACAGTTTGCGTGCAAGAAAATGCAAAATGATTACAGAGGGTGCCTGCTTTTTTTGTTGTCAGTTTCAAAACGAGCACGTGCATACTTTTTAAAGTGGCTAATTACGTTTTGTGTTGTTAAATGATGAAAGCAGATGTGTGTTGACTATTTTGATAAAACAAAGTTTGTGCAGTGTTTAGTTTGCTTCTGTCTTTGAAGAGTATTGCATCAAGCAGATCTGCAGGTTGAAGGGGAAATGATCTCTCTCTTGAAAAAAAAAAGTGATTATAGCCAAGTATCACCTGTCTGAAGTGTTGCTATGGCGACTGCATTTCATCTCACACACACGCACACACACACACAGTTCAGTAAAGCTCACAGAGTCAGATTCTCTTGAACGCGACTGCAAAGGGAAAAATACTGGAATTGAACATGAGCAAGTCCGTTATCAGAAATACCATATTAAAGGGCCCCTCTACACTGCAAAAAGTCAGTGTTCAAAAGCAAGAAAAAAAATTACAAAAATTAGGGGTATTTTATTTGAACTAAGCAAAATTATCTGCCAATAGAACAAGAAAATTTGGCTTGTCAAGACTTTCCAAAACAAGTAAAATTAGCTAACCTCAATGAACCCAAAAATACCTTAAAATAAGTATATTCTCACTAATAACTGTACTATTATATGAGTATGTGTCTTCTATTGTTTCATTGAAAATAAAACAGCAAAGTCCATTTGGCTGTCATCTGTTTTAATATGAGACACAATTGTGTCAAAGTCATGATTTTTTTTTTTATGCTTGAAATTAACAATTATTACTTTAAAAAAAGTAGTTTTATACTTGTGAGTGTTGATGACACAGCTTTGCAACAGTTGATATTCTAGTTACAAGCATGTTTTACTCAATATAGGTCATAAAATCTCAGCAACAAGCTGTAATATCTTACTGAGATCATTTAGGACCAAAACCCTTAAAGGGGAACATTATCACCAGACCTATGTAAGCGTCAATATATACCTTGATGTTGCAGAAAAAAGACCATATATTTTTTTAACCGATTTTCGAACTCTAAATGGGTGAATTTTGGCGAATTAAACGCCTTTCTATTATTCGCTCTCGGAGCGATGACGTCACGTTGTGACGTCACATCGGGAAGCAATCCGCCATTTTCTCAAACACATTACAAACACCGAGTCAAATCAGCTCTGTTATTTTCCGTTTTTTCGACTGTTTTCCGTACCTTGGAGACATCGTGCCTCGTCGGTGTGTTGTCGGTGTCATGTCTGTGTAATCATGTTTTGTCTTAGTCATGTTTTGTTTAGTTTCTGGCTTTTTCACTCCCTTGTCTTGTCACCATAGTTACCCATTAGTTTCACCTGTCATGTCACGCACCTGTTTTGAGTCACGCACCTGTTGTTAATCATGTCTGTGTTATTTAAGCTTTTCATTTTCTGTTGTTCGTCCTGGAGTCATAGCCTTTCTCACCCTGCTATCCTCGCATTTATGCCCCCTGTCACACTCTGTCCACGTCTGCGCACTTCATGTCCATGCCAAGTAAGTTTGTTTATTATTGCCACGGTTAGTGTTTTTTATTGTTCATAGTTTTTTTGCCCCCGTGCAAGTCTTTTGTTTTCATTAGTCAAGTTTGTACATCCGCCTTGAGCGCGTCTTTTGTTCTTTTGAGTGTTATTATTAAAAATGTATTTACCTTCAAGCCATGTCCGATCCAAATCCTTTTGCATCTTGGGAAAACAAAAACTCCACAGTCCAAGTCTTGACAGTCGGAGGGTGTAACAACACGAACAGGGACGGATTCAAGTTGCACCAGTGGCCCAAAGATGCGAAAGTGGCAAGAAATTGGACGTTTGTTCCGCACACTTTACCGACGAAAGCTATGCTACGACAGAGATGGCAAGAATGTGTGGATATCCTGCGACACTCAAAGCAGATGCATTTCCAACTGGACTGGACAGATCAGCTTTCAGGAAAAGAGAGTGGATGAGGGTATGTCCACAGAATATATTAATTGATGAAAACTGGGCTGTCTGCACTCTCAAAGTGCATGTTGTTGCCAAATGAATTTCATATGCTGTAAACCTAGTTCATAGTTGTTAGTTTCCCTTAATGCCAAACAAACACATACCAATCGTTGGTTAGAAGGCGATCGCCGAATTTGTCCTCGCTTTTTCCCGTGTCGCTGGCTGTCGTGTCGTTTTTGTCGGTTTCGCTTGCATACGGTTCAAACCGATATGGCTCAATAGCTTCAGTTTCTTCTTCAATTTCGTTTTCGCTACCTGCCTCCACACTACAACCATCCGTTTCAATACATGCGTAATCTGTTGAATCGCTTAAGCCGCTGAAATCCGAGTCTGAATCCGAGCTAATGTCGCTATACCTTGCTGTTCTATCCGCCATGTTTGTTTGTGTTGGCTTCACTATGTGACGTCACAGGAAAATGGACGGGTGGTTAAAATCAGGCACTTTGAAGCTTTTTTTAGGGATATTGCGTGATGGGTAAAATTTAGAAAAAAACTTCGAAAAATATAATAAGCCACTGGGAACTGATCACTAAGCAGATTTTATGTTAGAGTGTTTTACTTGTTTTAAGGGTTTTGGTCCTCAATGATATCAGTAAGATATTACAACTTGTAGCTGAGATTTGATGACCTATATTGAGTAAAACATGCTTGAAACTAGAATATCAACTGTTGCAAAGCTGTGTCATCAACACTCACAAGTATAAAACTACTTTTTTAAAGTAATAATTTCTTATTTCAAGCATGAAAAAAAAAAATCATGATGCCGAGCGCATATCATTATGTCAAGAAAAAGGCACTAGCATTTACTTAATTTAAGAATATTTTCTAACATATTGAGCAAAAAGGTCTTTTTTTTCTACCAAGAAAATTGCACTTGTTATTAGTGAGAATTTACTTATTTTAAGGTATTTTTGGGTTCATTGAGCTTAGCTAATTTTACTTGTTTTGGAAAGTCTTGACCAGCCGAATTTTCTTGTTCTATTGGCAGATAATTTTGCTTAGTTTAAATAAAACACCAGTTATTTTTGTATTTTTTTGTCTTGTTTTTGAACACTGACTTTTTGCAGGCAAGACGCCAAAACTAAAGTCAATAAAATATGTGAAATATTCATCCATATCGTTGGTGCAGGCCCACAATTCACAGGCCTCCCACTTATTTCAATGTTTAAATATGAATTATTGAAGATTTTTGTTATGCGATAACGAGGCGATCTCCCAAGGGTTGTTCCAAACTTTCCATGTTCACAGGATAAATGAATCAGGGTTGCTGTGTCAATTTTGCTCATTTACATATAACGCTTTTTGGTTTAATGTTAGAATAATTGTTTCTAAATTATCACGAAATATTTTGTGTTACATTGAGTTCTGTCAAGTAAGAAGACAAAAGCTGTCTTTGAAACCTACCAAGAAGAATGCTCGTAAAACTCCACTGTGTAAGGGGGAGAGCCACATGAAGGGTTTTCTGTTTTCTCTCATGTATAGTAATGAAGGATCTGCCCAATTTCCAGACAAACTCTTTTTGAACTATTTTATGGACCTCTTTTTTTTTAAACTATTTTACAAACTCTTTTTGAACTGACCTTTTCTGTGAATTGTTTACGACCTTTTCTGTGAACTTTTTGCGACCTTTGTCCTTTGGAAACAGCCGTGGCCATGTGGTCGGGGAAGGTCCATAGTAAAAGAAGGAGGCATACAATCTTTTGGCAGAGCGTGCTGGAGATTGTAGAACAGTGGTTCTTAACCTTGTTGGAGGTACCGAACCCCACCAGTTTCATATGCACATTCACCGAACCTTTCTTTAGTGACAAATAAGACAAAGTTCTATGTTTTTTACTGGTGCACAAAATGAACCGTGCATTAACATCACCTTGTTCAAAGAACAAAACCAAGCACAACAAATTACACACCTGCAAACCAGTCTGACTTCTGCGGTTGCCGTATACATAATACGCCGATAGGGAGAAGTTTATATTTACACGATGAGTCGGATGTGTCTTGACCTCCGCGGTGGAGGCTCCGCCAAACCCCTGAGGCCAAATCACCGAACCCCTAGGGTTCGATCGAACCCAGGTTAAGAACCACTGTTGTAGAAGGATACAATGTCCGGGCGACTCTCCTCAATATCCATCCATCCATTTTCTACTGCTTCTTCCCTTTGGGGTCGCTGGAGCCTATCTCAGCTACAATCGGGCGGAAGGCGGGGTACACCCTGGACAGGTCGCCACCTCATCGCAGGGCCAACACAGATAGACAGACAACATTCACACTCACATCCACACACTAGGGCTAATTTAGTGTTACCAATCAACCTATCCCCAGGTGCATGTCTTTGGAGGTGGGAGGAAGCCGGAGTACCCGGAGGGAACCCACGCAGTCACGGGGAGAACATGCAAACTCCACACAGAAAGATCCCGAGCCCGGGATTGAACCCAAGACTACTCAGGACCTTCGTATTGTGAGGCAGATGCACTAACCCCTCTTCCACCGTGAAGCCACCTCAATATATTAAGTCCAAATTGAATTCTGTCTCTGTTTAATTCTTTGCCTCTTGTCTTGTTTAATAGATGTCATCAGTGTTTGAACCTGACATTTAATGCGGTGAATTAATCATCCAATTACGCGACAAAGTAAAGAGTTTCCCTTCCCTTGTTTGTTTGTTGTTTTTGTACGTTTCAAGGGTTGGCTGGAGAATGAAAGCATGAAGAGGAAGTGCAAATCTGGTTAGAAACTTTAGCAAAATGAGCTCACTGCAGGGTGTTCGCTGTTCCAAAAGTGCTTGTTGACCTCTATCTCGCAGGGTGCGAGCGTGGACCAAGCTCCTGGGAGAACAGCACCTGAGAATACATGTATTTAATATTTGACTTTCATCTTCCAAGCAAGGAAGTGGGTTAGTGTTTTTTTTTTTTTTTTTTTAAGTCCTTCATTAATTTGTGAACACAGCCAGCCTCAAACGGTTGAACACTGACCCGTCTTTGATTTCCCCAAAAGGTATTCATTATTGCAAACATTTAGAGATCCCCTGTGTTTTGCAAAGCAGGAGATATTTTTTCTGCCTGTGTGTGCAGAAAAGCCCACTATGTGTACAGATTCCAAAATGGAGGTAAAACTGAAAATATGCAAGCAAATTATGTCCAAGGACACCATCTTGCCCTTTGTCTGAGTTTGAATTCTTGGGACTGCTGTATGCATTTTAATGACACCATAATACTGCAGAGATGATCTGAACAACATCTGCCAGCTGTTCATGTGCGTACATGTACACAGTGGTACTGCGGCTTGCCAGTTTGACGGAGCTCGTAACCCAAAATACTCATAATATCTCAAATTTTGTTCCACCTTGAAATTAAAAACACTACCACTATTTTGACATGTAAAATGCTTTTTAGAACTTGTAGAATAGTAAATGACAAAACAATACAATAGAATGTGCTACACACAGCTATAGTAATTTTATGAAGTAATGTTATAATAATGTACATAAGGGTGTAACGGTACGTGTATTTGTATTGAACCGTTTCGGTACGGGGGGTTCGGTTCGGTTCGGAGGTGTACCGAACGAGTTTCCACACGAACATATTAAGTAGCGCACCGCACGTTCAAATCAAATCAAATCAACTTTATTTATAGAGCACATTTAAAATTTACCACAGGGGTAGCCAAAGTGCTGTACAATGAACAGGTTAAAAGATAAAACGAGTACCGAGCAAACACAACACAACACAAACAGAACACGATAAAAAAATAAATAATTAAAATAGAATTAATAAAAACATAAAAACATAAAAACAGGATCACAGCAGGTGTATTATGGGGCGCCATTGCAGGATGGATATCACTCAGTGTTAAAAGCCATGGAATAAAAGTATGTTTTTAAGAGAGATTTAAAAACAGGAAGAGAGGAGGCTTGTCTAACACTCAGGGGTAGGTCGTTCCAGAGCTTGGGAGCAGCAACGGCGAAAGCTCTGTCACCTCTAAGCTTCAGCCTTGTGTCAGGGACCGTCAACAGCAGCTGATCGACTGATCTTAAGGATCGGGTGGGGCAGTAAGGCTGAAGGAGGTCGGAGAGATAGGTTGGCGCGAGGTTGTTTAGACATTTAAAAACAAATAAAAGGAGTTTAAAATGTATTCGGTAACGCACAGGGAGCCAGTGAAGGGACGCTAAAATAGGGGTGATGTGCTCACGTCTGCGGGTCTGTGTTAGCAGACGAGCAGCAGAGTTCTGCACGAGCTGCAGGCGGGCGAGGGAGGCCTGGCTAATGCCAACATACAGGGCATTGCAGTAGTCAAGACGAGTCGAGATAAAAGCGTGGATTAATTTCTCAAGATCATGTCTTGATAGAAGCGGTTTCACTTTCGCTATTTGGCGTAATTGATAAAAGCTTTTTTGAACGACGCTGCTGATTTGTTTTTCGAATTTAAAATCTGAGTCAAACTTTACCCCCAGGTTTGTGACACAGTCGCTGAGATACGGGGTCAGAGTGCCGAGGTCAACGTTGGGGGAGGGAGAGCGACTTGGACCGAACAACATAACTTCTGTTTTATCTTCATTTAGGCTCAGGAAGTTAGCTGAAAGCCAGACTTTGATGTCGTGCAGGCAGTCAACAAGACGTTGAACCGTGTTATTTTGTGCCATGGGAAAATAAATCTGGCAATCATCGGCATAAAAATGAAATGCAATGCTGTACTTCCTAAAAATAGAACCAAGGGGGAGAAGGTAAAGCGCAAATAAAATTGGGGCAAGGATTGAGCCCTGGGGGACCCCATGTGGTAAAGGAGCTGTGGACGACATAAAACTGTCTACTTTTACACAAAAACTCGTGTAAACAATGCACACTGAGGCACAACACACGGCATGCTAGCAACGACCGGGCTACTACAACATGCAAAAGCCAGAGCTGGAAGACCCTCCTGCCTCGTTAAGATCTCCCGTTTGGGGACACTTTGGCTTTGCGGTGCGACACAACAATGGATAACATCGCTTCAACGAAGAGAAAGACGAACAAACACAGCTCCCACCGCATTCAAGCAGCTTCTCCTCGGCGAGTCAGGCAGGGCTAAAGCAATAACAAATGCCGTTGGTGTTTTTATAGCAGCAGATTTAAGACCATATTGCATTAAAAACTAGATTTTGACCCACTTCTATGGTGGAAGAACAATGAGCCCATATATCCTCGTACTGCCAAGTTAGCCAGGGACTACCTCGCCATACCTGCTACCTCCGTGGCCAGCGAAAGGGTATTTTCCACAGCTGGAGACATTTTAACTGCAAGCAGGTCTGCTCTTTCTGCAGACAATGTGGATAAACTGATTTTTCTGGCAAAAAACATGAACATTGAGTGAAAGTCTGGGGGGAAAAGAAGAGTTAATCTGAGGCTGAGTTGACTCGAAACTGTTTAATGTTGCACTTTTTGTATGTAGAAGAATAGTTTTGTCATTTTATTTAATCTGAGCAACAACTTGAAGCAGTTTAATGTTGCACTTTATATGTGGAAATGTTGCACTTTATATGTAGAAAGGTCTTGTTAAGAAACCAATTCTGAGCCTTATCTTATTTAGTTTTTATTTGATATATGTTGACTGCATTAACCCTGGCAATGGACCCTGTGTGTATACTGTATGTATGTTATTGTTATGCTTAGCATTCATGACTGCCTGCTGTTGCACTGATCAGCCAAGTGGTGGCTCACATCCATCACACACACAGCTATTTTAAAGCAATGTTAAAAGGATAAAGCCATTGTTTACAAATTTGGGTAAATAAATAACCAGAAAACGTATATTTTGTTGTTTTCTTACTGTACCGAAAATGAACCGAACCGTGACCTCTAAACCGAGGTATGTACCGAACCAAAATTTTTGTGTACCGTTACACCCTTAAATGTACAGCATTTACCTTGGAGAGCGGACTTTTACGGTATCTAATGCGAGCTGCTTCTCAGTCAAACACACCATCAGCAGCTTTACCATATATTTTCATGGATAAATATCTTCTGTTTAAAACATTGTTTTAAAGGAAAACAGCACTTTTTGGGGGATTTTGCCCATCATCCCCAACCGCAATGTGAGAAGAGAACACTCCCTTTTCGGTGCAAACTAAATAGAGAAAAAAGTACAAGGAACCTTGCAGGTAATTGGGATTAATCTATTCTGCCTATAAAGCGTTCTAAAAAAAACATCCTAAAACCACCAACAACGCTCCATTTACATGCCGTGACCTGCATATTATCAATCAATCAATGTTTATTTATATAGCCCTAAATCACAAGTGTCTCAAAGGGCTGCACAAGCCACAACGACATCCTCGGTTCAGATCCCACATCAGGGCAAGGAAAAACACTCAAAAACCACCAACAATACTTCATTTACGTTCTGTAACCCGTGTAATAATCGAACTGTAGCAACATTGTTATTGTAAGAGCGAACACTGAGGAACTCTCTTTCTAGCGTAGTAACACATTGGCGTGCTTCAATATTAGCCGTAAAAGCTAGCCACGAAAAGAGATAAGCTAGCATCTATGACAACACAAAACACGTTTGAGTTTGTAATACAAAACACTGTGATAGGACACCAATTTGTACTGACTGAAAAATATGAACAATCATATTACAGTATCTGTTAAGTATTAGCCCCACATTTCATGTTTTGGCTTATTAGTGATTCTCAGAGCCCAAAAAAAGTCTGCGGGCTATAGAGCGTTTTCTATTCGGGCTCCAGTACTATGGAATGCCCTTCCGGTAACAGTTAGAGATGCTACCTCAGTAGAAGCATTTAAGTCCCATCTTGAAACCAGAGGTGGGTAGTAACGCGCTACATTTACTCCGTTACATCTACTTGAGTAACTTTTGGGATAAAATGTACTTCTAAGAGTAGTTTTAATGCAACATACTTTTACTTTTACGTGAGTATATTTATAGAGAAGAAACACTACTTTTACTCCGCTCCATTTATCTACATTCAGCTCGCTACTCGCTACTGATTTTTATCGATCTGTTAATGCACGCTTTGTTTGTTTTGGTTTGTCAGACAGACATTCAAAGTAGGATCTATCGCATGCCTGCGTTTCACCAATCAAATGCAGTCACTGGTGACGTTTGACTCCGTTTCACCAATCAAACAGAGCCAGGCGGTCACGTGATTAACTGCACATAAAGTTTCAGCGGCAACAAGCTTATTAAGCTTACATGAATTCAACGTCAAATTTGAGGAAGCACATCGCGGTAAGTAAGGTTAGTAGATATTTTGGCTGTCACCGTAGGCTGATGTTAGCTTCCCTGCTATGAATCACTGTCAAATGTACATCGTGTGGGGACATTTATTAACGCACTGCAGCCTCATAGAGAGAGACACACACACACACACACACACACACACACACACACACACACACACACACACACACACACACACACACACACACACTCACACACACACACACACACACACACACACACACACACACACACACACGCATGTATAGAAACACCAATCAGAAGTGCACAGTGTGTTCCCAGGTGCAGCCCACACCTATCAGTTTATAGTTTGCGTAAAGGCTAACTTGTTATTTTCCTTTGTAATCTCTGCCTACTGAGTTTATGGGTCTGTTAGTCATTGTGGCTCAATTTGCCTTAATTTTTTTTTATGTTCATGTATTATTATTTAATATATTATTGTTTTAGTTGCTTAAGAGATATTCCTGGCTCTGAATTTGCTCATTGCTATTTTTATGTTTTTGTGCATTATTTGTTGCCGTCATCATTAAACGATCAGGTTACTCATCAGTTACTCAGTACTAGTTTTTTCACAACATACTTTTTACTTTTACTCAAGTAAATATTTGGGTGACTACTCCTTACTTTTACTTGAGTAATAAATCTCTAAAGTAACAGTACTCTTACTTGAGTACAATTTCTGGCTACTCCACCCACCTCTGCTTAAAACTCATTTGTATACTCTAGCCTTTAAAATAGACCCCCCTTTTAGACCAGTTGATCTGCCGTTTCTTTTCTTTTCTGCTCTGCCCCCCTCTCCCTCGTGGAGGGGGGGGGGGGCACAGGTTCGGTGGCTACGGATGAAGTGCTGGCTGTCCAGAGTCGGGACCTGGGGTGGACCGCTTGCCTGTGCATCGGTTGGGGACATCTCTGCGCTGCTTACCCGTCTCCGCTCGGGATGGTCCCCTGCTGGCCCCACTATGGACTGGACTCTCACTATTATGTTGAATCCACTATGGACTGGACTTTCACAATATTATGCTAGATCCACTCGACGTTCATTGCACTGGTCGCCCTAGAGGGAGGGGGGGGGGGGGGGGGGGGGTCACCCACATATGCGGTCCTCTCCAAGGTTTCTCATTGTCATCCCACTGGGTTGAGTTTTTCCTTGCCCTGATGTGGGATCTGAACCGAGGATGTCGTTGTGGCTTGTGCAGCCCTTTGAGACACTTGTGATTTAGGGCTATATAAATGCACATTGATTGATTGATTGATAACATACCGATAATATATCGATCCGGGAAATACGGTACTTTTGAGGACGCTTCGGTCTCATGCTTAGAATGCGGCCGCCTGCTCCTGGCTCTTTCCAAAGTGTGTTTTCCAGTGAGACGCCAGCACATCGACTGTATTTGTTTTCTCCCAAGAAACAGTGTGCAGGAATGAGGACCTGGGGAGCTTGTCATATTTCACAAGATTCTGCACCTCTAACAAACTGTGAATCTGTTTAGGGTCGCACTGACTTCTGCACAAGTCTTGTGTGAATTGGTTGTCGTCTTGGTCTGAATGCCAGATGGAAGGAAGCAATACCCAACTTGTTCTTCTTATTCCTTCACGCCAGCATTATTTTGCAGACTGTGGCAAAACCTTTTGGATGATACCCGAGGGACGCAAATTTAACAGCAACGGCAAATTGAGAAAAATCAATCAGGCCAAAAGCCGTACTAACAATCAGTGCTGGTAATGTGGCTTCTGCTGGCTTTTGTAGGAGCTGATTGTTTGGAGAGCAGCGTGCACAGCAGTAACGGCCTTGAATGTCCGCGCGGAAAGAGGAATGTTTTCAGGTGTCATCTGCCACATTTCTAAGACACGAGGTTACTTGGAATAATTGTTATTCAAGAGTCAATATTATTATTCACACATCTGTTTGTATAAATGTATCTAATAGATCCTCTCCAAGGCTGCGCCTGACCAAATTAGGGCCCTAAGAATAATTTAATTTGGATTAATCATCATTATTATGATTACTAATAATAATTAGGGGGGCCCATATAACTTTTGTTCACTTCTGATAGGATAATGATATTGGAGCCTTGAATATTGGCCGATACCGATATTATTTCTGATATAATTTTCAGCACGAATTATAGTACATACCGTATTTTTCGGACTATAAGTCGTAGTTTTTTTCATTGTTTGGCCAGGCTCCAGTGTAACTTATATATGTTTTTTTCCTTCTTTATTATGCATTTTCGGCAGGTGCGACTTATACTCCGGTGCGACTTATCCCACTGCCCTCTAGTCCTTCACTCTCACTTTCCTCATCCACTAATCTTTCACCCTCGCTCAAATTAATGGGGAAATCGTCGCTTTCTCGGTCCGAATCGCTCTCGCTGCTGGTGGCCATGATTGTAAACAATGTGCAGATGTGAGGAGCTCCACAACCTGTGACGTCACGCTACTCGTCTGCTACTTCCGGTACAGGCAAGGCTTTTTTATCAGATACCAAAAGTTGCGAACTTTATCGTCGATGTTCTCTACTAAATCCTTTCAGCAAAAATATGACAATATCGCGAAATGATCAAGTATGACACATAGAATGGACCTGTATCCCCGTTTAAATAAGAAAATCGCATTTCAGTAGGCCTTTAAGACCCACTTTTATTCTCTGGCTTTTAACACTACGTGAGTTGTGTCGTCCTCTGTTCTAAAATGTTGATTTCTATTTACTGTTTTAATTGGTTTTACCCTTTAAAATCGTATTTAATCATATTTATTTTATATTGTTTTTATATTGGTTTTATATGTATTTATTTGTTCAATCAATCAATCAATCTTTATTTATATAGCCCTAAATCACAAGTGTCTCAAAGGGCTGCACAAGCCACAACGACATCCTCGGTACAAAGCCCACATACGGGCAAGGAAAAACTCACCCCAGTGGGACGTCGATGTGAATGACTATGAGAAACCTTGGAGAGGACCGCATATGTGGGTAACCCCCCCCCTCTAGGGGAGACCGAAAGCAATGGATGTCGAGTGGGTCTGACATAATATTGTGAGAGTCCAGTCCATAGTGGATCCAACATAATAGTAAGAGTCCAGTCCATAGTGGGGCCAGCAGGACACCATCCCGAGCGGAGACGGGTCAGCAGCGTAGAGATCCACCCCGGGTCCCGACTCTGGACAGCCAGCACTTCATCCATGGCCACCGGACCTGTGCCCCCCCCCCCCCTCAAGGAAAAGGGGAGCAGAGGAGAAAAGAAAAGAAACGGCAGATCAACTGGTCTAACAGGGGGGCTATTTAAAGGCTAGAGTATACAAATGAGTTTTAAGATGGGACTTAAATGCTTCTACTGAGGTAGCATCTCTAATTGTTACCGGGAGGGCATTCCATAGTACTGGAGCCCGAATAGAAAACGCTCTATAGCCCGCAGACTTTTTTTGGGCTCTGGGAATCACTAATAAGCCGGAGTTCTTTGAACGCAGATTTCTTGCCGGGACATATGGTACAATGCAATCGACAAGATAGGACGGAGCTAGACCGTGTAGTATTTTATACGTAAGTAGTAAAACCTTAAAGTCACTTCTTAAGTGCACAGGAAGCCAGTGCAGGTGAGCCAGTATAGGCGTAATATGATCAAACTTTCTTGTTCTTGTCAAAAGTCTAGCAGCCGCATTTTGTACCAACTGTAATTTTTTAATGCTAGACATAGGGAGACCCGAAAATAATACGTTACAGTAGTCGAGACGAGACGTAACGAACGCATGAATAATGATCTCAGCGTCGCTAGTGGATAAAATAGAACGAATTTTAGCGAAATTACGGAGATGAAAGAAGGCCGTTTTAGTAACACTCTTAATGTGTGATTCAAACGAGAGAGTTGGGTCGAAGATAATACCCAGATTCTTTACTGATTCGCCTTGTGTAATTGTTTGGTTGTCAAATGTTAAGGTGGTATTATTAAATAAATGTCGGTGTTTAGCAGGACCGATAATCAGCATTTCCGTTTTCTTGGCGTTGAGTTGCAAGAAGTTAGCGGACATCCATTGTTTAATTTCATTAAGACACGCCTCCAGCTGACTACAATCCGGCGTGTTGGTCAGCTTTAGGGGCATGTAGAGTTGGGTGTCATCAGCATAACAATGAAAGCTCACACCGTATTTGCGTATGATGTCGCCTAGCGACATCATACGCATAATAAATTTGTTGTTTATATTTTATTCAGTCATTGGTGGAGCTAAGGATAATATTTGAATATTGTTTTTAATATTGTTGTGCAGCACTTTGGAAATGATTTGTTGTTTAAATAAAGTGGATTGGATTGGATTATGTGACTTTTTATCTTGTAACGTTTGAGTGTGATATTTTGGGAGCTCCAAAGTTGGCAACACTTCACTTTGGAATGCGGTAAAAGGGGCTGCTTTTGTGTGCCAAGCAGGGCGACCCTGTACACGGCCCACAGCTGGCGAGAGGCTGGCGAAGCGGAGACGAACATCTGGCTTAGTCACATCAGTCGTGACCTCGGGAAGGAGGATGCTGTCCTGACGGATCTCATCGGAGACGTTACGCGCTTCGATACGCGCTGACGTAATGAGTCGTATTGATACATGGTGAGAGCAGGACGCTTTCTTGTTGATTGTCTTCTGCATATTCATTAGCGGTGACATCCACCAGAAGGTTGTTGTTCATAAATGTCACACGGTAATTAAATAATCCTGTCGGCTGGTTGCTCTCCTTGCCTGGTTAACGAGCCAAGTCAAGCTGATTGTAGTCACGCTGGTGCGTCTCAACATACAGCTCTATTTTGGACTGGGATGCCGGGATATTTCACTTCATTAGCAGACGGAAGAACTGCCGCGGGGCTTTTGGGTGGGCAGAGCTCAGTTTGTTTGGCGGAATAATGAGTGTGTGGAGTCAAAAGTGATGTCACGCCTCGGCCGGAGAGGCAAAGTTTGCTCACACTCGGATAAGAATCACCTTTGGCTGGTGATGAGGTCCACGGAGGCAATTATGGGGGCAATTTTGAGCTGTTTAGCAAATTGATTTTCTAAAGCTACCCCAGAGGCACATCCATTACTATTGGTTTGAATTTTAATAAAAATCCAATATGAATTTGCACAAAGCCGGGAGGAGTAACTCCGGCATATTAGGCTAATAGAGAAGAATACTGTGGCTGCGAATGGCCCGCAAATGGTTTGACATTTACCCCGCCATGTACTCAATTATTGGGAGAGAATTTTATCCCGAGGCTCTGTGCGGTTATGCATGGTGCTTTCCGCAAATGGACGTAATCTATACAGGCTTTAAGGGACTCTCGCTGTGATGATGCGTGGCCTTGGAGAGTGCCGAGCAGATGCTGTGTCAGATAGACTAATAATTGGGAGGCCGCGTTATCAACAGCTTTACTACGCATGTAACGCCTCTTTGATGTTGCTGCAACTGTAAGGTAAAACATAAATATGATGTGTTGGTGATGTGCGATACCACTCATTTTCTTTCCGATCCAATAGAGACTAAAATTCAGGCTGATAACGGCGATACTTTGTGCAAATGTACCTAGGGTTGTACGGTATATGGGTACTAATAAAGTACCGCGGTACTAAGGCTGGGCGATATATCGATATACTCATACTTGCCAACCTTGAGACCTCCAATTTCGGGAGGTGGGGGGTGGGGGGGCGTGGTCGGGGTGGGGCGGGGGCGTGGCTGGGGGCGTAGCTAAGAGGGGAGGAGTATATTTACAGCTAGAATTCACCAAGTCAAGTATTTAATATATATATATATATATATATATATATATATATATATATATATATATATATATATATATATATATATATATATACAGTATATATAAGAAATACTTGACTTTCAGTGAATTCTAGCTATATATATAATTATTTTAATATATATATATATATATATATATATATATATAAATAAAAGAAATACTTGAATTTCAGTGTTCATTTATTTACACATATACACACACATAACACTCATCTACTCATTGTTGAGTTAAGGGTTGAATTGTCCATCCTTGTTCTATTCTCTGTCACTATTTTTCTAACCATGCTGAACACCCTTTTGCAGGTACCCAGAAAGGTTTCGAGTACCACCAAAAAAACTGAATCTCTGAAGACAGTATAAAAATCTGTGTTAAAGGTGTACAAATACTGTTTGTATAATAAGCATGTTATTGCTTACAAATGAGGGTTAAGAGCTCAGTACTAAAAAAAAGAAAAAAAAAGAATGTGGCTTAAGTACAGTTTTTTAATTGAGCTGCTGCATTTTTTGGTTGGGTTGTTTATTTATTTTGAGGAACTTCTCCATTTCTAAAAGGGGAGGATTGTAATAGAGTGATCTATGTTTGTCTGTTGCCATCTCCTGGTGAATGTTGGCTATAGCGTACTGGGGTTACTTTTTGGTTGGCCAACGATTTACGTGGTGTTGCGCACCTGATGTCAAGTGTGTGAGTCTGTTCTGAAGTCTACAGTAAAGAGACGTACTTCATCACCTCGTCTGGTTATTGCCTCCAACTCAATATATTACAACAACATTGCTGTTTACGGCAGACGAACTGCTTTACGGTAGTATAAAACATGACTGCTGTTGTTGTGTGTTGTTACCGCGCTGGGAGGACGTTAATGAAACTGCCTAACAATAAACCCACATACGAAACCAAGAACTCGCCCTCCATCATTCTACAGTTATAACGTGTGTTGTGGGAAAGCGGACGTGAATACAGGCTGTTGACACGTCACTCAGGTCCGCATGGAGCTGGAGGGGGCGTGGCTTCTAGCTCCGCCTGAATTTCGGGAGATTTTCGGGAGAAAATTTGTCCTGGGAGGTTTTCGAGAGAGGCGCTAAATTTCGGGAGTCTCCCGGAAAATCCGGGAGGGTTGGCAAGTATGATATACTCGATATATCGTGGGTTTGTCTCTGTGCGATATAGAAAATGACAATATCATGATATTCGATTATACCAGTGGTTCTTAACCTGGGTTCGGCCTCATGGGTTCGGCGGAGGTCAAAACACACCCGACTCATCGTGTAAATACAAACTTCTCCTTAGCGGCGTATTACGGATACGGCAACAACTGACTGATTTGCAGGTTTGTAATTTGTTGTGAGTTTATGCACTGTGTTAGTTTTGTTCTTTGAACAAGGTGATGTTCATGCATGGTTCATTTTATGCCCCAGTAAAAAAAAACATGGTAACACTTTAGTATGGGGAACATATTCACCATTACCGTATTTTTCGGACTATAAGTCACAGTTTTTTTCATAGTTTGGCCGGGCTCCAGTGCGACTTATATATGTTTTTTTTCTTCTTTATTATGCATTTTCGGCAGGTGCGGCTTATACTCCGGTGCGACTTATACTCCGAAAAATACGGTAATTAGTTGCTTATTAACATGCAAATTAGTAACATATTGGCTCTTAACTAATCATTATTAAGTATTATTAATGCCTTATTCGGCATGGCTTTATTATAACCCTAACCCTCTAACCCTCACCCTAACCCTAACCCTAACCAAATAACTCTAAATTATGTCTTTATTACTTAGAATATGTTCCCCTAGTTTCCAAAAAAGTCTAAATTAAGTCTTTGTTACTTAGAATATGTTCCCCATACTAAATTATTACCAACAACATATAACTTTGTCTTGAATTTGAAAAAAAAAAAAAAAATTTTTATTTTTCACTAAAGAAGGGTTGGGTGAATGCGCATATGAAACTGGTGGGGTTCGGTACCTCCAACAAGGTTAAAGGGGAACATTATCACCAGACCTATGTAAGCGTCAATATATACCTTGATGTTGCAGAAAAAAGACCATATATTTTTTTAACCGATTTCCGAACTCTAAATGGGTGAATTTTGGCGAATTAAACGCCTTTCTATTATTCGCTCTCGGAGCGATAACGTCACAACGTGACGTCACATCGGGAAGCAATCCGCCATTTTCTCAAACACAGAGTCAAATCAGCTCTGTTATTTTACGTTTTTTCAACTGTTTTCCGTACCTTGGAGACGTCATGCCTCGTCGGTGTGTTGTCGGAGGGTGTAACAACACGAACAGGGACGGATTCAAGTTGCACCAGTGGCCCAAAGATGCGAAAGTGGCAAGAAATTGGACGTTTGTTCCGCACACTTTACCGACGAAAGCTATGCTACGACAGAGATGGCAAGAATGTGTGGATATCCTGCGACACTCAAAGCAGATGCATTTCCAACGATAAAGTCAAAGAAATCTGCCGCCAGACCCCCATTGAATCTGCCGGAGTGTGTGAGCAATTCAGGGACAAAGGACCTCGGTAGCACGGCAAGCAATGGCGGCAGTTTGTTCCCGCAGACGAGCAAGCTAAACCCCCTGGATGTCTTGGCTCACACCGTCCCTTATGCCACCGAAGATGATCAAGAGAAGAATATCGACCCTAGCTTCCCTGGCCTGCTGACATCAACTCCAAAACTGGACAGATCAGCTTTCAGGAAAAGAGCGCGGATGAGGGTATGTCTACAGAATATATTAATTGATGAAAATTGGGCTGTCTGCACTCTCAAAGTGCATGTTGTTGCCAAATGTATTTCATATGCTGTAAACCTAGTTCATAGTTGTTAGTTTCCTTTAATGCCAAACAAACACATACCAATCGTTGGTTGGAAGGCGATCGCCAAATTCGTCCTCGCTTTCTCCCGTGTCGCTGGCTGTCGTGTCGTTTTCGACGGTTTCGCTTGCATACGGTTCAAACCGATATGGCTCAATAGCTTCAGTTTCTTCTTCAATTTCGTTTTCGCTACCTGCCTCCACACTACAACCATCCGTTTCAATACATGCGTAATCTGTTGAATCGCTTAAGCCGCTGAAATCCGAGTCTGAATCCGAGCTAATGTTGCTATAGCTTGCTGTTCTTTCCGCCATGTTTGTTTGTATTGGCATCACTATGAGGAAAATGGACGGGTGTATATAACGATGGTTAAAATCAGGAACTTTGAAGCTTTTTTTAGGGATATTGCGTGATGGGTAAAAGTTTGAAAAAAACTTCGAAAAATATTATAAGCCACTGGGAACTGATTTTTAATGGTTTTAACCCTTCTGAAATGGTGATAATGTTCCCCTTTAAGAACCACTGGATTATACGTTCTCCTGCAGTTGCTTTTAGCTGCAGGCATTACACTACAGGCATTTTTCACTCTTTCTTGTCTCTCCTTCTCACAGACAGTAAGCGCACCTTCTTACATACGTCACATACGTATACGCCCTCTCGGAGCAGAGAGGTAGCAGCATGGGTAACGTTAGCTGTGGTGCGAGTGGTAATACGAGAGAAAGAAGGTGCGAATCTGGTAACAAATGAAGGATGAAGAATTAATTCCCAAGAAAAACAGCAGGGGGTCCATCGTCTGGCGGTGGTTTGGCTTCAAGTGGGAATATGTCGAACAGACAGCCGTAATTTGTCAAGTGTGGGGCAAAAGAGTTGCTACAAAAAGTGGTATTACTGCTAATATGTAGCATCATTTGAAAAGTTACCCGCTAGAGAATGAAGAGTGCTTACTCCGCATATCAACATCTCCGTTCGGTGCCACACCAACAAAATACCAAGGCAACCATTTCCACATCAACACCGTATGAAAAATATAGTGAACAGCAGTAACCTACCACATAGCGATTTGACATTCCTATTATGCAGCTCATTATTATTTGACAGTTATTAAAATATCTTGCGTGACATCATGCACAAAAATGCACTTTATTTGTTTTTAAACTATTGTAATGGCGTTCTGTACAAAAAGTGCACTTTCATTTGTTTTGATATGTCATCTTAGTGACATCATGCACAAAAGTGCACTAATAGCTTGTTTTAAAATGTCTCTGACAATTTTGCACTTTCTGTTTTGAAATGACATGAATGTTTGTGCCACTGCTTAATAACTGTTTAATAAATACAGTTTTGGTCAATTGACTTAGTTGTGATTTCCCTCTCTGCATGACAGTTTAAAATGAGCATATATTAATGCAGTATGAACCAGAGGTGTGGACTCGAGTCACATGACTTGGACTCGAGTCAGACTCGAGTCATGAATTTGATGACTTTAGACTCGACTTGACAAAATGTAAAAAGACTTGCAACTCGACTTAGACTTTAACATCAATGACTTGTGACTTCACTTGGACTTGAGCCTTTTGAATTGACATGACTTGACATGACTTGCTACTTTCCCCAAAACCCAAAGATGAAAAAGTTATTCGGGAGCGCTCCGTATTTTTCATTGTGTACTTGTCTATCAGCGTTGCGTGTGTCAGCTGGTGTGGTCTCAGTACAACAGCCAATCAAATTAGATCTACTTTGTTTTCATCACACAGCATTCATCCAATCAAATTGCAGGACAACCAACGAAGAAGACATGTCCAAACCACACGCCAGTGAACAAAAAATGATACCTAAAATAATTTTCGTTTGGGTATAAAAATTACGAGGTGGTCAACACAAAACGGTTTGCAGTATGCAACACATGTGGTTCGAAAATTACTGATGGAGAGGCAACAACTTCCAACTTCGTCCGGCATTTGAAGTTGCACAAAGAAGGGTAAGTTTTGAATGTAAGATAACGTTTATTGGCTAAGCAACGTGACTTTTATTTGCTGTGTAGTTAAATCAGTGAGGCTGTAAACTCACTGCTAACGTTATAACGTTATTGCAAACACGGGAATCTGTTGCAGTTCACTACCTTATTCATACTTTTTGTTCAGTGATTTTTTTCAAGCAGGGTTACGTTAGTCAATATATCACACGTAACGTTAGACGGCGGTCAGCAGCACCGCGTATTTTAGCCACCTAAAAAAAGACAAAAATAGTAAAATAAAGGTCAGTTAAAATGTATACTATATTATGAATATGTGTACCGTTTTAGCTAGCTTTCTGACATACTGTTGGTTGTTTACCTCAGTGGTCCCCAACCACCGGGCCGCTGCCCGGTACTGGTCCGTGGATCGATTGGTATCGGGCCGCACAAGAAATAATTTTTTTTTTCTTTTCTTTTTTAATTAAATCAACATAAAAAACACAAGATACACTTACAAGTAGTGCACCAACCCAAAACAACTCTCTCCCCCCTTTTGTTCTGGGCATTGAACATGAAGACTCTTCCTTCACTGTTCCGAGTGGCCATGAGAGTCTTGGCAGTGCCTGCCTCCAGTGCTCCAGTGGAGCGAGTTTTCAGCCATGGTGGCATCATACTACGCCCCCATCGTGCAAAAATGACTGACAGACTCTTGGCTAATTTGGTCTTTTGCAAATGCAATGCAGCATAGGGCCCTGACATATAAAAAGTACAACTTTTTTGTTATGTTCACGTATATGTCATGTTTTTTCAATGTTAACACTTTTGTACAAATAAGTACATTTGCACTTTATTTTTCAATGTGTTTGTTCTGTAAAGGAATGAGTTAATGTTTAAAATGACTGGTTAATAGTGCTATTATAAAGTGCAATGTCAGCACAATTTTCTTTCCTGCAATTTAAAATGCACTTGTTTTAATTAATAAATACAGCGTTTGAAAAGCATACACAATCTGTGTTAATATATTAGTCTGTGGTTAAAAGGACTTGAAAGGACTCGAAACTCAAAATGCAGGACTTAGGACTTGACTTGAGACTTTCCAGTCTTGACTTTGGACTTGACTCGGGGCTTGCCTGTCTTGACTCGGGACTTGACTCGGACTTGAGGGCAAAGACTTGAGACTTACTTGTGACTTGCAAAACAATGACTTGGTCCCACCTCTGGTATGAACAAGAATGTTTTAATGTAGACACATAGAATCATCATACTGCTGTGATTATATGCATCAAGTGTTCATTCAAGGCTAAGGCAAAATATCGAGATATATATCGTGTATCGTGACATGGCCTAAAAATATCGAGATATTAAAAAAAGGCCATATCGCCCAGCCCTACGCGGTACTAATGAATTAAACAAGGTACTATACTGCTTTTGAAAAATACCAGTACTTAATTTTTTCATTGTCACGTTAGTTGACACACGCACTTGCAAGCAGAAACAATGTGAAGACAGAAGTGTGAGAATGGACATATTTTGGTTTTAAACCCTAACGATAAAGGTGGCGCTATAAACACTGCAGCGCTGCTCCGCAAGCAGTGCTTTAAAAAGGAACTGCATTTAATTGGGGAATTTTGCCTATCGTTCACAATCATTATGAAAGACATGACGATGTATGTTATTTTTTTAATTTGCCTTCTAAATGTTACATAAATGTGTTCAAAAGTCCGCTTACATTGGAGCCTATGGGATCCGTTTAATACTGCCTATAAAACCCTTTAAAAAACATCCAAACACTTCCATTAAGTTTTTTATACACATGATGTAAGTATATATGTAAAGTAGTTACAAGCACGCGTGTTTTGGTCATGGCAACAGACATAGTAAAACATCACTTACTGTACAATGTCTGCTGTCATTAGGATGCCGACTGCTGGACTGTTCATATATTCCCATTTAATAATAATAATAATAATAATAATAATAATACATTTTATTTATAAGGCGCCTTTCTGGGCACTTAAGGACACCGTACAAAATCAAAACAATAAAATCAAATTGGATGAAAACAACAATAATAACAACAACAAAAATAGAGAAGAAAAGATGATTACAATGAATAAGCAGTCAGGAATAGGTGTGTTTTGAGTCTTGATTTGAAGAGGGATATTGAGTCCAAGTTACGATGGTCTGGTGGCAAAGAGTTCCAAAGATGTGGGGCAGAGCGGCTGAAAGCTCGGGCACCCATGGTGGACAATTTAAATAAAGGGACAGTGAGATGGATGGATGAAGAGGATCTTAGAGAACGTGAGGGTGTGGCGACATGGATCAGGTCAGAGAGATAAGATGGAGAGAGGTTATGGATGGCTTTGAAAGTGAGGAGAAATATTTTAAAGCGGATACGATGTTTGATGGATTTAGATGAAGAATGACTTGGGGTTGGGGCGAGGGGGGACGTGAAGCGCTTTTCATGTCTTTCTCGCCAGTTCCAGGTCCTAATTGGCTGTGGAAGTGTCCTAACTTGTCGGATTAGCTACTCAGACGTCTTATATCCAGGTGAGATGCATGCTTTATGACCTACAATAAACTTAGAGGGAGCGAAGGAGCAGCAGGCTACTCGATGTCAGCGTCCCGGAAGAGTTAGTACTGCAAGGGATTCTGGGTATTTGTTCTGTTGTGTTTATGTTGTGTTACGGTGCGGATGTTCTCCCGAAATGTGTTTGTCATTCTTGTTTGGTGTGGGTTCACAGTGTGGCGCATATTCGTAACAGTGTTAATGTTGTTTATACGGCCACCCACAGTGTGACCTGTATGGCTGTTGATCAAGTATGCCTTACATTAATTCGTGATGAGAACAGCCGGTAGATATTATGTGACTCGGACGGCACACACGCAAAGGAAATGCCTTTGAGGTTTATTGGCACTCTGTACCTCTCCCTATGTCCGTGTACACAGTGGCGTTTTAAAACGTCATACATTTTACTTTTAGAAACCGATACCGATAATTATGAAACCGATAACGATAATTTCCGATATTACATTGTAAAGCATTTATCAGCCGATAATATCGGACATCCCTAATATGCTATCCTTAGCTCCACCAATGACTGAATAAAAACAAAATAAATAAATATAAAAACAATATAAAAATAAATATGATTAAAAACGTTGTTAAAGGGTAAAACCAATTAAAACAATACATAGAAATCCATCCTTCCATCCATTTTTCTACCGCTTGTCCCTTTTGGGGTCGTGGGGGGTGCTGGAGCATATCTTAGCTGCATTCGGGCGGAAGGCGGGATACACCCTGGACAAGTCGCCACCTCATCGCAGGTCCAACACAGATAGACACACTAGGGCCAATTTAGTGTTGCCAATCAACCTATCCCCAGGTGCATGTCTTTGGAGGTGGGAGGAAGCCAGAGTACCCGGAGGGAACCCACGCAGTCACGGGGAGAACATGCAAACTCCACACAGAAAGATCCCGAGCCCGGGATTGAACTCAGGACCTTCGTATTGTGAAGCACATGCACTAACCACTGTCCCACCGATGCCCAATGAAATAAATAGAAATAACAATTTAAAAACACAGAGGACCACACAACTGAAGTAGTGTTAAAAGCCAGAGAATAAAAGTGGGTCTTAAGACGAGACTTAAAACACTCGAACATGGAGGGGCAGAGTGTTCCAGAGCTTAGGGCCGACCACAGATAAGGCCCTGTGTCCCCTGGTTTTAAGTCTCGTCTTGGGCACCACGAGCTGGAGCTGGCTCTCAGCAGGACTGTAAATTTGGATGAGGTCCGAGATATAATGAAGTGCCAGTCCATGCAAACGGAGTGTTGCGTCACTGAAGAGGTGAAACAAAGGTGGCAAAATTAACATAGATATACAGTATTTATTTATAGTGTGGATCTGAATCTGCCTCTACAATCTCCCCCTCGCCCATGTCTCAGACACCTTCTCCTGTCAGCTCAGAGCCAAGTCGGAACGTGTGCTCGGTAACTCAAAAACCCAGCAGATTAAGAAAGTGGACCCGGCAGGGAAGCCATCCTTTGGATTTTGCTGTAGGGAAAATCTCCACTCTCCGTGAACGCCGGCGGAGCTTGAAAAATTAATTTGCGTGCGCTTGTCACAGCGGAATTGTGCGGAGAAGAGGACTCTAAAGTGCAACGCAATTGTGTGCATTAGGGGAAGAAAACTTCCGACAACGGCGGGGAGGTGTCCTCCCAAACTTTCTCGGGGAGTTGGGATTAAGGTGCTGTCATATCATGGGGGACTCTGCAAAGAGTGAGATTAGGGTAGAAATATTACCTCAAGGCTTACTGTGCTATCTTTCTCTGCTGCTTTATGACTTCCTGCCAGTCGACTAACATTGTTTGGCAATGTGTGTGTGAGTGTGGTCCAACACACCTACACACGTAGAGGAGTTTAGCATCCCTGTGGCCCCCCCAAAGAATCACCTCAGTCTGGATTGCTTCTATTCATGGTTTGAATATATTCACTGTATTTTTTTTAGGGGTATTTTCCACAAAGGATATTCACAGTCAAATGAATTTCGTCAAATGTTGCCCATTATCGACTATCAGTTTTTTGTATGCTTGTGGTTAGAGTGTCCGCCCTGAGATCAGTAGGTCGTGAGTAGAGATGTCCGATAATATCGGTCGATAAATGCTTTAAAATGTGATATCGGAAATTATCTGTATCGGTTTCAACCTCCCGATTTTCCCGGGAGACTCCCGAATTTCAGTGCCCCTTCCGAAAATCTCCCGGGGCAACCATTCTCCCGAATTTCTCCCAATTTCCACTCGGACAACATTATTGGGGGCATGCCTTAAAGGCACTGCCTTTAGCGTCCTCTACAACCTGTCGTCACGTCCGCTTTTCCTACCATACAAACAGCGTGCCGACCCAGTCACATAACATATGCGGCTTTTACACACACATACGTGAATGCAAGGCATACTTAATCTACAGCCATACAGGTCACACTGAGGGTGGCCGTATAAACAACGTTAACACTGTTACAAATATGCGCCACACTGTGAACCCACACCAAACAAGAACGACAAACACATTTCGGGAGAACATCCGCACCGTAACACAACATAAACACAACAGAACAAATACCCAGAATCCCTTGCAGTACTAACTCTTCCGGGACGCTGACATCGAGTGGCCTGCTGCTTCTTCGCTCCCTGTAAGTTTATTGTAGGTCATAAAGCATGCATCTCACCTGGATTTAAGACGTCTGAGTAGCTAATCCGACAAGTTAGTAGAACAAATACCCAGAACCCCCCATACCTCCCCTCGCATAACTGGAGTTTAAGTTGTTCTCTTATTTTGGAAAACCTTGTTTTTGATTGATTGATTGAAACTTGTATTAGTAGATTGCACAGTACAGTACATGTTCCGTACAATTGACCACTAAATGGTAACACCCGAATAAGTTTTTCAACTTGTTTAAGTCGTGGTCCACGTTAATCAATTCATAGTAAAGTTACATTGTTTAATACATCCAGCGGGGCATCACAACAAAATTAGGCATAATAATGTGTTAATTCCACGACTGTATATATCGGTATGGGTCGATATCGGAATCGGTAATTAAGAGTTGGACAATATCGGAATATCGGATATTGGCAAAAAAGCCATTATCGGACATCTCTAGTCGTGAGTTCAAACCCCAACCGAGTCATACCAAAGATTATAAAAATGGGACCCTTCACCTCCCTGCTTGGCACTCAGCATCAAGGGTCTGGTCCAAATGCAGAGGTTAATTTCACCACACCTAGTGTGTGTGTAACAATCATTGGTGCTTTAACTTTAAAAAAGCTAAAACAGTCAAATACGCACAGCAGATTTTAGATTTTTGTGGGACCTGAGCAGGGATGCCAAGTTTCAGAAAATGACAAAAGTGTGTGTTTTTTTTTTATCGATTTTGGACTATTTTAAAGTCGATATACCTTAAGATTGATGTCTTCACCTTCAGCAGCTCTCCCTGCACTGTAGCCATTGTTTGATTGAATACTGTTTTACAGTGGTTCTCAAAGTGGATTCTAGGGACTCTGTGGGTTCCTTGAGGGCGGCCTAAATTAACCTTAACAAGGTTTGTAACTCTGACAGTGTTCGGTCCATTCGGTTCCATTACCTTACACTGTCAGAGTGAAGGACATACCGTATTTTTCGGAGTATAAGTCGCTCCGGAGTATAAGTCGCACCGGCCGAAAATGCATAATAAAGAAGGATAAAAACATATAAGAGTCGCACTGGAGTATAAATCGCATGTTTTTGGGAAATTTATTTGATAAAACCCAACACCAAGAATAGTCATTTGAAAGGCAATTTAAAATAAATAAAGAATATTGAACAACAGGCTGAATAAGTGTAGGTTATATGAGGCATAAATAACCAACTGGTATGTTAACGTAACATATTATGGTAAGAGTCATTCAAATAACTATAACATATAGAACATGCTATACGTTTACCAAACAATCTGTCACTCCTAATTGCTAAATCCCATGAAATCTTATACGTCTAGTCTCTTACGTGAATGAGCTAAATAATATTATTTGATATTTTACGGTAATGTGTTAATAATTTCACACATAAGTCGCTCCTGAGTATAAGTCGCACCCCCGGCCAGGGGCGTCACTAGCTTTTAAGGACAGGGGGGGCTTAGCCCCCAGGAGAGCGAACGTAGCGCACAAGCACAAAACTACACAAAATACTAACAAATACTTAGAAATTATTCATTGTTATTATTATTTTAAAAATGCACGGGACGAAATGAAATGCTCCCCGGGACGATAGCTTTTAACCATTTTTTTTCTTTTTCTTTTTATGTATTTATTCATTTAACATGTTATATTAAATGTCTTGGTCTTTCCTCCCTCTGAAAATCATATGAAATGTTTAACAAGCCATCCTATAATAATACAACAGCTATTAATGTAACAATACAATAAAACAAATATATTTAATTATGTTGTTTTCATTATTTTAACATTAGGCTAATGTATATTACTTTATATAGATTCTACAAGAGTGATGTGGGCATTTTCTATATGAACAAGTCCAAGGACCGCAGGCAAGATCGCAGAGAAAATGCGGACTGGATTTTGAGTGATGTGGGCATTTTCTATATGAACAAGTGGAATGGATTGGATACCGACACACTAAAGGGGCTCTCTACCTTAAAGTACCAATGATTGTCACACACACACACACTAGGTGTGGTGAAATGTGTCCTCTGCATTTGACCCATCCCCATGTTCACCCCCTGGGAGGTGAGGGGAGCAGTGGGCAGCAGCGGTGCCGCGCCCGGGAATCATTTTTGGTGATTTACGCTATGAAGTGAGGGGAAACTGAGTGAATAATGACAGTTTATATGATTATTTATTTAAACTCATATTCGGGCCACTTTATAATGAATATGTCGGCATGTATTTGTTAAAAAAATAAATAATAATAATAATAATTAAAAAAAAAAAAAAAAAAAAAAAAAAAAAAATATATATATATATATATATATATATATATATATCCATCCATTTTCTACCGCTTATTCCCTTTGGGGTCGCGGGGGGCGCTGGAGCCTATATATATATAACACCAAATTATTTAGGGGGGCTTAAGAATATTTTAGGGGGGCTTGAGCCCCCCTAAAATAGGCCTAACAACGCCAATGCCCCCGGCCAAACTATGAAAAAAACTGTGACTTATAGTCCGAAAAATACGGTACCTCAAGTTATTATTTCTTGAGAAACACTGCATTAGGGGGTCTAAATTTACATTTGCAAGTTTGCAACTCACACACACCCACACACACACACACACACACACACACACACACACACACACACACTGGGACTAACGTTAGGGTCTCTTTTTCAAGTGAGAACTGGCCAAGAGAAGAGGCAAATAAATGTTACACAGCTTTGCAACAAGTACAGCACAATTTATAGACGCCATAAAACAGGCTTAAAAACCCTTCTTTTTAAAAAAGCCTTTTTTTTTTTTTTTTAGATATATGCATACTAGTTCCAGCTATTTGGCTGTTCCAGTTTTTATTTTTATTAATTTTTTATTATCTTTTTATTTTATTTTTTTTTAATACACTGTAGCACTTGGAGGTTGTTTACTCAATGTAAAGTGCTTTTTACAAATACAATCTATTATTATTATTATTATTATTATTATTAAGATAGCGAAAAAGAAGAAGCTTATCGACTACGGCATCGGCACTACAGTGGCGAACGTGCGCAAAATTTTCAGGACTTATGCAGATCTCAAATACACATCAGCAGGTACCAGAAGGTAAGAAAAGTTGGTTTTGCATAATATTGTGAAACAAAACGCCAGATAATATGTCCGCTAATGGGTGCCATTTTGCGGTTCTTATACACACACACCATAGTACTACTTGTATCTCTGACTACGGTAGCCGTAACGGGCCGACAATCCATCAAGCGGTGCGGCTTCAAAGTCATACTACAACATTTTGACATATTTTTGAGTTCCGTGTGTAATGGTCTTTTTTTTCCCAATGGAACATTTAAAGTTTTGGTGTTGTTTACTGGCGTCATATTGCAGTCTACACGTATCTCTTGTGTGACTACCATCTACTGGTCACACTTATTGCACCATGTACCTAATAAAATTGCTTCGAGGTCGGTAAGCACAACCAGAATTATTCCGTACATTCCGGGTTGTAAGGCGCACTGACGATTTTTGAGAAAATGAAAGGATTTTAAGTGCGCCTTATAGTCCGAAAAATACGGTAACCTATTTTTAGTTATTTCCCTGTCTCAATTATATTTCCTACACTGTACTGATTAGAGGTGAGGGAAATAATAGATTTTTAAATGCATTGCAATTTGAACATGGGGGATTGTAAAATTGATTAGTTAATGTCAATAATCGATTATCTATTTGTTGTAAATAAAGTAATGCAAACAGTTCTAAATTTGGCTGACTGCAGCGAGCCACCTCACCGAGATATCTGACCAATTCATTTATCATAGGGCACTTTTGTTCCAGTTTTGCACACATTCCCATTAATTTAATAAATGCAATGGGAGTTAAGTCAACTGTTTCTTATTATAAACACAAAGACATGCACCTGGGGATAGGTTGATTGGCAACACTAAATTGGCCTTAGTGTGTGAATGTGAGTGTGAATGTTGTCTGTCTATCTGTGTTGGCCCTGCGATGAGGTGGCGACTTGTCCAGGGTGTACCCCGCCTTCCGCCCGATTGTAGCTGAGATAGGCTCCCGCGACCCCGAAGGGAATAAGCGGTAGAAAATGGATAGATGGATGGATGTTTTTAAAAGTTGCGAGGGATGCATGTTTATTCAGTGAAACGAAAAGAACCATAGAATACAAAAATTAAAGATGCAACAATATTCGATTTTTGCTCGAATCCTAGCTCCTGAATCGTAATCGTAATCAAATCGTGAGGTGCCCAAAGAATCCCACCTCTAGTGTTAATACACGCTCCACATTTTCTATTTGATGACAATAATCACACAGCCCTACGTTACGTTTCCATATTAATTTCAATGAGCTATTTGGATATTGGATATAGTCTAGCAATTAAATCTTCCCCTTTCCTAGTTTTATTATCTCCTCCTATTATTCCTGCACTCCTCTGGACTTTGTAATACTGCTTACCGGTACCTTGTCTTTCTTTATTCCAATTATCCTGCCATTTTTTAATGACTTTAGCACACATTACCACACTTCCAGCTTTATTCATTTGAAAGATTTTCATAATTATTTCATTTAATAAATCCTGTCTTGTTCCTGAAGCTACATTTTTCATGCTGATTAATGCACTGCTGCAGTCCAAGCACACAACTGTACTTACCGTATTTTCCGCACCATAAGCCGCCCTGGGTTATAAGCCGCGCCTTCAATGAACGGCATATTTCAAAACTTTGTCCACCTATAAGCCGCCCCGTGTTATAAGCCGCATCTAACTGCGCTAAAGGAATGTCAAAAAAACAGTCAGATAGGTCAGTCAAACTTTAATAATATATTAAAAACCAGCGTGATGTGGGCGCGCATGGAGTCGTATATCAACATGGACGGAGCTGCGTGAAAAAAGCCACCCGGCCTCTTCGCGTAAACTTACCTTAACCACTCGCTCATCTTTTCTTCATCCATCCATCCCTTCGAGTTAGCTTTTATGATGACGCCGGCTGGAAAGGTCTCTTTTGGCAAGGTCTTCCTTTTGAATATCACCATGGGTGGAAGTTTCTGGCCATTAGCATGGCAAGCTAGAACCACAGTGAAGGACGACTTCTCATTCCCTGTGGTGCGAATATTCACCGTACGTGCTCCCGTTGTATCCACAGTGCGGTTCACAGGAATATCAAAAGTCAGTGGAACCTCGTCCATGTTGATAATGTTCTCTGGCCGGATCTTTTTTTCAGCTATCTTGTTTTTACAATATGCACGGAAAGTAGCCAGCTTTTCTTGAAAGTCTTTAGGCAGTTGCTGTGAAATAGTAGTCCGTGTGCGGATGGAGAGATTGCGTCTTTTCATGAACCGGAAACCTGTCGCTTAGTAGGAGCCATTTTGTGGTCTTTACAGATGTAAACACACAAAGGAAATGAAACGTAATATCCGCGCGCTTCTTCTTCTTCTTCTACGCGGGCGCGTGGTTGCTTACAGTAGAAGAAGAAGCGCTTCCTGTTCTATGGGGAAAAAAGATGGCGGCTGTTTACCGTAGTTGCGAGACCGAAACTTTATGAAAATGAATCTTAATATTAATCCATATATAAAGCGCACCGGGTTATAAGCCGCACTGTCAGCTTTTGAGTAAATTTGTGGTTTTTAGGTGCGGCTAATAGTGCGGAAAATACGGTACTTTATTTTCCTCTGACCATTCAACTGCCATGTACATTGTTTAATCATTGTCTTTTCTTTTACTTGACAATTTAGTAGTACTTGATGGTATCCCGCCACTATCCCCTGCCATCTCGATTCAGTCCCAAATATGCCTTGCCGCCAAAGATTCAAGTTGATACGCTCACGGATCGTAGCATTGACACTCGACAGGCACATTTTTGAGCCAAGGCACATTTTTTGCGTTGAAAAAATCCGGAGCCACACCACCAGCTAAACTCAGTTGACAGTAAAAAGTTGTTGTTGCAATTGTTGGATATGACTGCAAACTGTATTGATCTATAATGATATACAAACCCCGTTTCCATATGAGTTGGGAAATTGTGTTAGATGTAAATATAAACGGAATACAATGATTTGCAAATCATTTTCAACCCATATTCAGTTGAATATGCTACAAAGACAACATATTTGATGTTCAAACTGATAAACTTTTTTTTTTTTGCAAATAATCATTAACTTTAGAATTTGATGCCAGCAACACGTGACAAAGAAGTTGGGAAAGGTGGCAATAAATACTGATAAAGTTGAGGAATGCTCATCAAACACTTATTTGGAACATCCCACAGGTGAACAGGCAAATTGGGAACAGGTGGGTGCCATGATTGGGTATAAAAGTAGATTCCATGAAATGCTCAGTCATTCACAAACAAGGATGGGGCGAGGGTCACCACTTTGTCAACAAATGCGTGAGCAAATTGTTGAACAGTTTAAGAAAAACCTTTCTCAACCAGCTATTGCAAGGAATTTAGGGATTTCACCATCTACGGTCCGTAATATCATCAAAGGGTTCAGAGAATCTGGAGAAATCACTGCACGTAAGCAGCTAAGCCCGTGACCTTCGATCCCTCAGGCTGTACTGCATCAACAAGCGACATCAGTGTGTAAAGGATATCACCACATGGGCTCAGGAACACTTTAGAAACCCACTGTCAGTAACTACAGTTGGTCACTACATCTGTAAGTGCAAGTTAAAACTCTCCTATGCAAGGCAAAAACCGTTTATCAACAACACCCAGAAACGCCGTTGGCTTCGCTGGGCATGAGCTCATCTAAGATGGACTGATACAAAGTGGAAAAGTGTTCTGTGGTCTGACGAGTCCACATTTCAACTTGTTTTTGGAAACTGTGGACGTCGTGTCCTCCGGACCAAAGAGGAAAGGAACCATCCAGATTTTTATAGGCGCAAAGTGTAATAGCCAGCATCTGTGATGGTATGGGGGTGTATTAGTGCCCAAGACATGGGTAACTTACACATCTGTGAAGGCGCCATTAATGCTGAAAGGTACATACAGGTTTTGGAGCAACATATGTTGCCACCCAAGCAACCTTACCATGGACGCCCCTGCTTATTTCAGCAAGACAATGCCAAGCCACGTGTTACATCAACATGGCTTCATAGTAAAAGAGTGCAGGTACTAGACTGGCCTGCCTGTAGTCCAGACCTGTCTCCCATTGAAAATGTGTGGCGCATTATGAAGCCTAAAATACCACAACGGAGACCCCCGGACTGTTGAACAACTTAAGCTGT